>NC_055659.1:1932500-2095000 GCF_017976325.1 Chelmon rostratus
CATCCATCTATCTGTCCAACTATTCATCCAACAGTCTGTCTGTCAATCCATCCATAAGTCTGTCCGTCCATCCACTGTCTGTCTGTCCATCCAACCGTCTGTCCATCCATCCATCCGTCCATCTGTCCGTCTGTCTGTCCATCCATCCAACTGTCTGTCTGTCCATCCATCCATCCGTCTGTCTGTCCATCCATCCAACCGTACGTCCATCCATCCATCTGTCAGTCCATCCATCTGTCTCTGTCCAGCCAACCGTCTGTCCATCCGTCCATCCAACCGTGTCCATCCATCCATCCAACCGTACGTCCATCCATCCATCTGTCAGTCCATCCGTCTGTCTCTGTCCATCCAACCAACCATCCATCCGTTTGTCTGTCTGTCCTTCTATCTATCTTCTTTTGTGCCTTTTTCTGTTATTTCTTCCTCTGTATTTGTCTTTCTTGTTTCCCTTCCTTCATCACTTTTCACACATTTTCTTTTTCCTTTCTCCATCCTCCTCTTTGTCCCTGATTCTCTCTCTCTCTCTATCTCTCTCTCTCTCTCTCAGCTAGGCCTAATGTAAATTATCTCCGTCCCACAGGACCCTGAATGCATCTCGTATCCCTGCATTACATCCACCCACTCGTCTCTCCGTCTCTCTCTCCGTTCCTCCTCTCTTTGCGCCTCTTTCCTTTGTATTCTGCCGTCTACACGCAGTAAAACCTTCCAGCGTGTGATGTGACGACGGAAGCGGCAGCTCAGCCATGTAATATAGGTCTAATACAGATTAGAGCCGTCCCACGAGATGCTGAACACATCCCAGCTCCCACTGTTGCCTCTGCCCACTTTATCCTCTCCTGCCTTCCCCTCTCTCTCGTTCTGTCTTTCTCTCTGTCTCTCGTCCTCTTTTGTCCTCCCACCCGGTCCCTCTCCTGCCCTCTTATTCAAAGCTTTAGTGTCGAGAATCAAATAGAGAGGAGATGTATTTGAGCGTATCGCCACCCATGACGTCTTGTTCCTGCTGTTATTGAATGAAGA
This sequence comes from Chelmon rostratus, assembly GCF_017976325.1. Lineage (NCBI taxonomy): Eukaryota > Metazoa > Chordata > Actinopteri > Chaetodontiformes > Chaetodontidae > Chelmon > Chelmon rostratus. Next base: position 1,933,518 of record NC_055659.1, read on the forward strand.
CGAGCTGCAGTTTCAGAAAACAACGCTGAATGTTTCTTCGACCGTTTTCACTGCAGAAACTTAACCGCCCGTTATTTAAGGTGGAGCCGTGAGTTGCTGAACCTGAAATTTAAGTTCCAGGTGCTTTCAGGGAGAAAAGATGCAACAGCTCAACATTAATTCTGTTGGTTTTTTTTGGACATGTATTAAAAAAAGCACTGTCAGTTTTTCAAGAGCACATATTTGATATTTTTTTTTTGCATCACATAACTTTTGCAGAAGTGAGATATTTTTTCCACAAAGTAGCAACCAAATGCTACTTCGCTATTTTATTTTCCCTTGAAGGCAAAAACTGCTTCCTGCAGTCTGACATTTAAAAGTCATCACTTACAAACGTTAAAGAGACTCAACGTTACGCCACCTGTCTCACCTCTGACCCGCTGTCAGGTGAATCCACTCGTCCTGCCATCAGAGGCCACGTCGTCTTTTCAGCGTCGTGTATCTGAAACGTTCTGGTTTGTAATTCATGAGCGATGTCGACCTTCTCGTCCGACTCCGAGAGGAAGAAAACCGAAAAGCTTGTTTCCAAAAATGTCAAACCATTCCTTAAATTCAGGGATTAAACATCTGTCACTCTCTCCCTCGTTCACTCTATCAAATCTCTCTCTTCTGTCTTCCCCGCTAAAAAGTTTCTCTTTTTCTGTCTTCATCTGTAGTTTTTTATTCTTTTCTTTCTACGGTGTGTTTTTGATAACTTTTGCTGCTTGAGCTGCTGTGATAAAGGCTTTATTCAGAGATTTGAACCCCTTTTCGACCCTCCCCTCTCGCTCCTGCTTTCATCCCGACTCTCCTCCTTTTCCTCCTCACCACTCTACTCAGAGCTTTATAGGTCTAATGTAAATTACGCCGCTCCCACGAGACACTGAAGGCATCCCAGCTCTCCTGCATTACAGCTAGCCGCTCTACAGCGTTACATAAAACCCACCGTGTGCGATCACGGGCCGATCTGGTTACGTCTTGCAGTATCTGAGTGCTTCAGTTTCAGCTGCTATCAGCTGGCAGGTTCCTGTAGTGCAGCCCAGTGTTGCTTCAGCCCTTCATTGTTCAAGCTAAATGACTGTAATCATTTTTAACTCCATTGTTCTTCTTCTCAGACGCCAAACGCTCTCTGGAGCAACTGGCTGTCGGAGGAGACGTAATGATTCCTGGATTAAATGATCTAATTTACAGATGAATGTTCACTGGAAATGTTCTTTATATTAACGAACACATACTCGCTGTTAACGAGTTGCACACAGTAGCACCCAGTACTCAGAAAGTTTCTTCCAACAAGGAGGATCAGACGTCTGGCTGTGAAGGTGGAGGGTGCTGAGGCCTCAGCCTGGTGGTGTCTCCTGCACGACCACACCCAACAATGCAGTCAGTGGGTTAGGATCAGTAACAGGATTACACATAAATGAAGAGGTGTTAGAGGCACCTTTCCATCATGGGTTCAGTTTGGGTTTTACATGTGGCCGAGGCTGGCTGGGTCTCCACCACACCTGACGCAGGTAGAGCCTAAATCAGGTCGTTCGGTCAGTTTACTCACAGATAGATGTAAACGATGCAGAATGTTAAACAGCAACTTCCCACGTTCAGTGCATGTTAATGAAGAGTGCACCAACGTGACTGCAGCATGCCAGTTTATTAATTTCCAAGTCTTCCTCCCACCTCATCAGGTGTTCTGTGGGTCTGTTAGAGGAAAGTCTGACGTAACGACATACCTGTATACATCTAAAGAAACCCGACGAGGGAATATTAAAGTCCTTCCTTTACTGTTCAAAGAAATGAAGTGCCCTCCTCATAAAGGTCTTCACACGCTTCATTTCCTCTGTAACTGAAAAGGTGAGCCGGAATAGAAGTGATAAGAGCTTGTTTGTGAAGCATGAATTATTGGGTTATTCTTCCAATAATGTTTTTTACTTACAGGTAAAATGAAAATTAATTTAAGGGCGAGGTTACACTGGATCACTTCAATGCTGCTGTGCAAGAACCCAAACTGGAGATTCATCAGCAGATAAATCAGAAACCCAAAACTTCAACTTGTGGGTGTCGGCTGCCCAAAAATAATCTAAGAAACTGGGTGAGGACAGACCGCCTCCTGCTGCTGTCTTTGCAAATATTCTTTTCATTTTCCAGGTGCATTTTTATTCCACACAGACGCAGCTGTGCACTTTGGAGCATTTTGGAATAAAGGCTGGGAGCAGCTCGAGACTGTTTTTAACTATACTTTGTTCTCTGATGCAGTTTTATATCTGACCCACTTTCAGTCTCACATATCAGGAGTTCACAGTCTTGGGGGGAAGGCGGACTTGACGGTCCAGGGTCCACAGACTGGTATGAACGGCCGTGGTGCAGAACGGCTGTGTGCTCGTCTTTGTTTCAGTACGCTCACTCTGTGCAGATACTGTGCAAACTAGTGTTTTCAAAGGAAACTGATGAGCTCAGTCAGGATGATCTTCCTCTCTGCTCTGAACAGGAGCAGATGAGACTGACTGCAATGCAAAGAGACACATTTGGAGGAATTTTAGGGCTGTTGGCAACTGTAAATTATCACCCGCTGCTCGACGCTGTAGCTGCAGGATTAAGCAACTGTGCGTCTCCAACTGAAAACTTCCTTTGATGCCGCAGGACAGGGAGGCGAGTTTTAAAAACAGAGAGGGAGAGAGCGGAGGGAACGGATGAAGAACGGAGACAGAGCGCTCGCGAGAAAGATGCTGAACTTTGATGTCGATGCTTCGGCTGCATTGTTCTGAAACTTTCCTGCCAGCAAAGCACATTTGATTGAATGTGAGTTGAAAGAGGCTGAGAAGCAGAAACAAAAAGAGAACATCTGCATCTTTAGCTGCTCCGACTCCAGGTCCTCTCTGGATGTTTGTATTTTCAACTGATGTAAATGTTTCATCTATTTTTAGCTACGCTAGCGGCATGGCTTCAGGGATGGTTCTGTCTGTCTGTCTGTCTGTCTGTCTGTCTGCCATTCAGTCCACTTTGATTCACACTGAACTTCTTCAAAATATGCTGGATGGACTCTGTAGACATTCATGGTTCCCAGATGATATATTCCACTTACTTTGATAAGCCCCTGAATGCTCCTCTAGCACCATTACGGGTCAGTTTTTTTGTGCATTTTAAATTTTCAATTTAAAAAAACCTGAATGAAAATGCCAAAAATTGGAAAACTTTTCCATAAAAGTTTTGCACTTGGCTGAGGAGGACATGACGCATGTGACTTAAACATCCACTGAAGAGACCAAAAATAGCCTCAGACTGAACCATCAGATCCGTGTGGAGACGTTCATCAAATTTACACGTGAAATCAACAGAAGCTGCGTTTCCATTACAGTTGTTCGCAAAATAAAAGCGATATTTCTGAAATTTCGGCAAAGTTCGAATGTGACTTGCAGGTGTCTCCATTGAACAGTGTTTTGCAAACCAGCCGAAATTCTCGTAAGTTCTCGGACGTCCCGCGAGATGTGTGTGCGTGCTGTGCGTCGGTAAAACGTAACACAAAGCCCTATAATTAAAAAGCACATGCTGAAGGTGAAATAAAGAAATGATCTGTTGACTTAGAGTGATCACTGATTTTAAAGGCCTATTATTTACCACTTTGTTATTACGCGAGGCTCGCTCTGACGGCGTCGGCTCGCTCTGACGGCGTCAGCTCGCGCCGGCGGAGCAGCAGCAGAATACAGGACTGTGAATTACTGAAGTGTCCTTTGAACATATTTTCTATCAGCAATTATGTGTAAATATTAAAGTTAATGGCGTGCACGCGTGTCTCCCACATAGCTGAGGTGCACACACTCATCACAAGTTCATCTCACGATTAATGAAAATGGAATGATTAGATTTTGCAAAGTGCGCACAGGACGAGATCACAGCTGTCAGATTGTCTTTTACAGATCAGTCAGCGTGACAGCTGGAACAGCTGGAGTGTTTTTGTCTGCTACTTATTGAGATCCAGAAAACATACAAACACTACAAAACTGACAAGACGTTATATCTGCCTGCATGCGGCCGGCCTGAAGCGGAGAGTCCGCTGACCTCAGAGACGTGTAAATGCGAAAAAAGTGTTTCCATTACACTTTTGCGATACACCTAAATATCGACACGGCTGAAAAAAAAAAAACACCTCATGAGAGCGTAAAAATGTTTTCGCGATATTTGAGTGGATTTTCGAAATATAGGTGTTTCCATTACCGTTATTTTATTGCGATATTTAGGATTTGCGCATTTCTAGGGGCAATGGAAATGCAGCTAGAGACGTCGTATAATGAGCGGATGGAAACAAGCATTCATTCAGTTTCTTCTGCCAGTTTCCCAAAAATGAGTTTGTTTTTGAGTGTTGAGTGATCATCATGAGATCTGGACCCTCAGGATGAATCTGATAACTTAACTTTCTATCTAGCGCCACCATCAGGTCAAAAACTTTGATTTCTTCACTTTGGACTACAGCTGTGCAGCTAAGCTGTAGTATTTAGTGCTAATTAGCAAATGTTGACATACAAGCAAGCTGATCAAAGATGGTAAATATTATACCTGCTAAACATCAGTGTGTTAGCATTGTCACTGAGCTGCTAGCACGGCCGACTGTTCACTCACCAGTCACGTTCGAGTCAAAGTCAAACCCTCATTCACTTCCTCGTTGGCTCCGTTTGATGCCACTCGTTTTCATTCCCAGCGGGACATTTTGTTATTTAAATGCATCGGGTGTGTATGGCTGCTGTCTCTTTGTGTGTGTGTGTGTGTGTGTGTGTGTGTGTGACAGTACGCCATCTGTGTGTTTTGGCCACAGGTCATTTGGCCAGCTTCAGTGCCGTAACGTTCCACACCATTTACTCAAATCAGACAACTGCTACCTAGCTGTCTGCCTGGCACACACACACACACACACACACACACATACACACACACACAGGGCTTCAGGATGGACTCATAGATAACCTTTTTTAAAGGGATTTGCATGCAGATGTTTTGAAATGCAGTGAAACTGTAACTCAGGGCTGCTCACACGTCCTCGCGTCCACAGTCAGCTAACAGACGTCACGTTCATAAACAAACAAACCAAGTCAGTGTGTAGTTTGAGATATTCTCTTACACAAGAATGCATTCAATACAAGAATCCTGTTTCTCCTCACAGTTCAGTCGCTTTGTGTAACTCACAACAAGTTGTTTACACGGAGCCTCGCTGCACGACGCTGCAGCAAACAGCCTGTCAGAAAAGCCAAATAAAAAGGCTTAAATGAGAGTCAGTGTGGCTCCTCGAGATTAGCTGAGACAGCAGAGACTCTGTCCAAACACACGAGCAGTCCTTAAAATAAATTCCCTCCGACTCTACGACAGCTTCTTTACATTTCCACTCATGTCGCTCTGAATTCCTTCATGTGGCCTTTCAGAGCAGCCGTCTGCAGAAATCTGCCCGTAAAGGAAGAAAAGTGCGATCTGAGTGTGACTTTAACACAACAACAACGTGCTGAACACTCTTTCACCGTCATAAGGCTTCTTTGCTTTTCCTAATTTCCTGATTTTAAAGAAGACACGTTACTCCTGTTTGCAGCTGTAAGTGCTGCTGAAGTTTGTTCGAACAGTTCGGCCTCTTCCTCTAACATACAGAACATCCCAGTCGAACACACTGAACATTCATTTACCTTTGAATGGTGTAAGGAAAGTATATTTATACATGCGATATCTGCTTCTTTGGTGTTTTTGGTTTTGTCTCCTTCATCAAATGTGCAAGCTCAGTTTGTGTCAAACAGTTTAATACGTTTCTACATGTGAAGAATTGTTGCAGTTATGATTGTTATTGTACAAATATGAGTTCAACAGGAGGCTGAAGAGCTGAAGCGAGCCACTCAATCTGCATCGTCCGGTCATTCAGATCATGTTTTCTAGTCACAACCCGAAACGAGAGCGTCTCCGCTCCCAGCAGGACACGACTACAAAGCTCAAGAAACGTTTCTATTTCTTTGCCAGACGGACTTGTGTATTCACATCAGGAAGCTGCTGTGCGCTCATGTGTGAATGTTGGATTAGGGCGACTGTGTAATGTGCTGATACTTGTTTCCATAATGTATTTTTGTGGTGGGGAACAAAGCGTTTGCCCCCCGTCGAGAGACAGATTGCGCGAAATGAACTCGGCCGCTCGCTCTGCGGTCTTATCCCTCCGCCTCTCTCTCCGTCTCGCTCCCTCGTCCCAGCTCGTCTTCTCCGTCCTCCCTCTCTGTTCCTGCCAATCACTCCATCTGTCCTCCAGCACTCCTCCCGCCTTCTGTCGCCCTCCCTCGTATTCTGTGTCAGAAAGTGTTTCCTTTCAGTGCACAGTGACAGTGAGCGTTGAATCATTAAGTCGTGTACCTCATATCTCCTGCAGTTGCTCTGATGTTAACGACCTTTCTGCTCATGCATCAACGGATGCTGCTGATCCCGTTTCTGGGGAACAAACCTGAAGTCTGGCCGATGCTGAATGCTGCATTCTCTCACTAAATAAGAAAGTTTTGGATTTGAGTAGTGACAATAAAAACCTAAAGCAGAGTAAAGATCAGTGGGTTAAAAACAGCTCAGTATGTTAGCAGGTTAGCTTCAGCCAGGAGTGATGCGTTGCTATGACAGTGTTGTTTTTCATATTATTGATGGGTTGTTCAATTTAACTAAAATATGGACTCAACAATCTGTAGTTTTACCTTAAAACTGTCACAAATTTGTTGTCAGTTATATAAAATAATGTGCATATGAGATTTAAAACTAATTATTATAACTAACAATAATAACTAACGAATAGTAATGTGTAGGTAAACATGCGTAAAGCATTAAAAAGCTTTCTTTAACTTTTTTTGCCATGCTGGTGGCTTTGCTCTGTGGATGATGATGTCTGTCTGTTGATTGGTCCAGACTGACATACCACAGAAACAACCATTGGTTGGTTTGTCGTGGTGCTCTGTCCTGGAGGATGAATGCTAGCAGTGCTGCTCCAGGGAAGGCAAAGTCACTCAGCCGCTTGATTGGTGGAAATATTCAAAAGTGAGCAAATGGATCACCATGAAATTCAGTTCAGACATTCAGGTTCTCCTCAGGATGAACTTTAATGAGTCTGGTGATCCTCTGACTTCTCAGCTGGCGCCATCATCAGGTCACACTTCAAATTGTCCAAAACTTTGGTTCATGACTGAATACCTTCAAAGCTAATCAAACTCAGCTGTTTTCTTTGTTCAGTGCTAATAAGCAAATGTTAGCATGCTAACGTGCTAAACTCATATAGTGAACACGTGTTTATAATAAACATCATACCTGCTAAACATCAAGATGTCATTGTGAGCCTGTTAGCATGCTAACATAAACATGCTAACATAAATACAGCTTCACAGAGCTGTTAGCACAACTGCAGACTCTAAAGTCAAGTTATTCTAGAAAATAAATAGTTTGATTGGATGGCTGAAGTGTGTTGTCATAGAGACGGATGAGACAGGACAATTGTTCGGAAATGGCGCGTGTTTCCTCCAGGAAGGCATTCATATGAGACGTATCAGAAATAGTCGTTTAACGAATGAAGAAGAAGAGCTTGAGAGAGAAGTTTGAACCAATGCTGCTGTCACACCTGCACACACCTGGCTACTTCCTGCATGAATGTCGCATTGATTGTTTGATGAAGTCACAGAAACTGTTGGACGCAGCCGGTTCTGCAGGTCTGAAGCTGTTGGGCCATCCGACCTGCAGTCCTGATGGTGTGAACTGTCCCCCTGGTCCCGTTCACACGCAGTGTGTCCGCCTGTAACTAACACTCTGTTTCTGCTTTCCTGCAGCATTTCTAACTTCACCCCTAAAGTGGGAGAGAAGGACACCCAGCGAGCGATCCGGCAGGCCTTCAACGTGTGGCAGACGGTCACTCCGCTCTCTTTCCAGGTCAGACAGAACGGCAGAACTGGTTTTATTTATGCATCCGCGATTGCGAAGGCATCCAGTGCGTAAAGATCAAATAACATGATCAGAGCAGATGGAAGTGAGCAGAGTAAATCTGGGGGAAATCATCTGGTTGTAACAACAGAAGTTTGTACAAAGAAAACTTTCACATAATCGTGATGAAGCATCTCGTTAGGAGGAATCTGAACGAGTAAACGGTGTCATAAAGAGCCGCTCGCTTAGATTCACAACCACAGTGACATTAAAGATGTTTCTTTGCTCTGTTCTGTCAGCGTTTGTTCCTCTACCTCCAGCTTTGTCTCCCCCCAGAACACATCCTGGTGTTCATCGCAACATTTTGTGACACAGTGAGATAGATTTCTCTCTGCAGCGGCAGCTCGTGTTTCCTTGTGTCGTTTCTCAGCTTCTTCTCCTCTCGTGTCCCTCAGGAGGTGCCATACTCAGAGATCAAGAACGAGGGCAAAGAGGCTGACATCATGATCTTCTTCGCCTCTGGTTTCCACGGTGACAGCTCGCCGTTCGACGGAGAGGGGGGTTTCCTGGCTCACGCCTACTTCCCCGGCGCTGGCATCGGAGGAGACACGCACTTCGACTCTGACGAGCCCTGGACGCTGGGCAACGCCAACCACGACGGTGAGGAGATCCGGAGTTTTTTAGTCTATCAGACTGAGTTAAGGGGGGGTGGGGGGGCGATGTGAATCCTTCCTGCAGTGTGTTTTCTGATTGTCAGTGAACTCTCTGGCTGCAGTGTTCACTGTTAACAGGCACATTGTTCGCCATGTTCACCCTGTTAGCTTAGCATATTAGCATGCTAGCATTTACCAATTAGTGTTAAACACAGAGTGCAGCCGAGGCTAATTTGTTAATTAGTTTTGCAGTTATTTGATCATAAACTAAAGTATTGGACTCATTAAAATGGATCATCAAAGTTATTGCGGTTCATCCTGAGAGAAACATGAATGTTTTTACAAATCCATCCATTGATTTTTATTTATCAATGACAGTTACATGTAGAGTTGTGCCGCTAGCATGGCTAAGAACATACACTGATCATTCAGCTAGAGATGTTAAAGTGTTCTGCAAGTGTCTTTGCTAATAGTTAATTTACAGTAATTTAATTATTTAAAGAAATAGTAAATATTGTATAGGTAAATAATACCACTAATAAAAATAATACTAACCCAAAAATTCCACCGGCGACGTAACGTTCACGTTCTGTCCACGACGTCGCTGCCTTTCTAAACACTGCGTTTAATTCCACCGGGAGCTTTCCGTCTCCATTTCAGAAGCATCCCTGAGGCGTCAATCTGCACAGAGCAGATTGAGTCAGACAGGAAGTCAGACACAGGAATGGTGTAAAGAATCCTGTAGACTTTCAAAATAAAACAGCCTGAACAGACTCCTAATTGTACATTAACAATAAATGCAATTAAAACAATTTGCAATTTTTCCACAGCATATCATGTTTCCAGGAGCAGCCCCTGAAATTCAGCAGTGGCTAAAACACTGTCCAGAATGATGACTTTAATTATGAGGAAGAGGAGGAAATACTTTTACCCCCCACCTGTTATATTCATGCAGTTCACAGCTGAGAGGAAGCCTGCAGATATGGTGATGCTAACAGACGCTGGATAAACCTCCATTTTTCTTTATTTAACAAAAAGAGCGAGAGCTTGTGACTTAGCAAAATATCACCACACCTTAATTTAATTATTTGAACTGTGACCTCAGGAACCAGAACCGTTCTGATTGGACATTTCTGTCTCCATTTACTGCCTGAATCAAGTTAGTGCTGAAACGCTGCAGACGGCGTGAACATAGTGAATGACAGTTTTGAAATGCCAACTGATTAAATTATTTATTTTGTCCATCATTAATGCATGTCGCTGGAAATGACATGCTTCAAATGTGAAGATGTCCTCGGCCGTCGCTCCCCTATCTCTGAGCGCCACGCTGTTTAGTCACCAGATGAAAAATGGAGGGAAAAAACACTTCGCTTTGTGGTTTTTTCCCCTTCTTCTATCTCCGTTTGACAAATGACTTATGCCAGATTCCCTCCGCTTGAATAACCAACGTGTTGATAGAGAGCGAGAGAGAGGGAGTGATCGAGGGGGAGAAGGATCTGCTTTGAGAGATTAGCACAAAAGAGAATTAGCTTTGACGGAGAAGCTCTCAATTTACCACATTACAGCAAGCGTGTACGTCTCATTCCGGTAAGAACTGACCCAGGAAATGTTTACAATGTGCCAGGATTCATTTATTTTATTTAAATGGAACGTAGAGTTTTGTGCAGGCTCACATAAACATGTATTTTTTAACTCTCACCTCGTTAAACTGATGATTGTCGCTATATGTTATATATGCAGCCATTAAAAGTAGTGACTAATCAGTTAATCATCTATCTGTGTGTGTGTGTGTGTGTGCTTGTGCATGTGTGTGTGTGTGTGTGTGTGTGCGTGTGTGCGTGTGCGGTCACCCAGGTGCTCTCCTGCACACCCTCACAGACGTCTCTTTATCTCTAAAATCCCTCCACACACACAGACACACACACAGAGTAATTGAAAGATTAGAAGCGAGATAGCGAGACGGCAAAGTTCTGAGACGCCGCGGAAACTAATTCACGGTATCGGCTTCAGAAGGACATCGCGAGGACAAACGGGCCTCGCTTTCACCTCGGCTTAAAACCTGTTTTTTCTGCCGCCTCTGAGGGACAGGACCTGTGATTAACCTGTTCACACCTGCGGGAGAGAACAGCGTCCACATCGAAGACGCTGGAACTGCTGAAGCATTCGTCCCCTGTTCTGTCCGCCTCAGCTCCTCCACGAGTCACGTGCACGTTAGATGAATCTGCAGCACAGATTCACGTCCAGCGCTAATGTCATCATCATCATCATCAAGTGTTTTAGTTGTCTCATGTTAACAAAAAAACAAATCCCTCTCATTTCCCCCGTTAATAACTAATTAATCCCATTAATTAGCTCATCTTAGACTCAGGTCACATCTGTGAGTGCAGCAGCAGACGTTTGTTTCTGCTCATGTTCGTGTCGACATCTTGACTCCGTTTGCTGCCTGAACAGCCGTCTGCAAAGTCCAGAGATGCAGAAACTGTAGATACAAACAGGAGAAAAGACTGTAATCCTCTAACAGGGCAGAGACAGACAGTCGAGAATGAAATTTTATCCATCTGAAGTGAACAATAAGTGCTCGAACTCAAGGTCTGAATTACCACGACAACATTTCCTCCCTTCTTGTGTCTCTGCCTGCGTTTTCAGACTTCGACCGTGAACACGCTGTAGTTAATGAAAGCTCTCCGTGCTGGTTGTCCAGAGGGAAAGCTGCATTCATCCTTCCGTCTGTGTGATTTACAGACTTCCTCCGTCGTATAAATGATGGAGCGAGTGTTGAATAAATCTGCTCCTGTCCGCTAATTGACAGAATATTTCCGACAGGACGTGTTTCTAGAGGTCGCTCTATGAAAGATGTACCACATGTTAATGGTTTTTGCAGCAAAGAAGGGACAATTCTTGGCAGGTATTTTCTTTGTGCTTAAACAAAACTCGGCCAAAAAGTTCAGACGCTGTTTGTAAGAGATGATCTCCGCCATGTAAAGTCGTCTCTGCCAGAACGAACGTTTCAGTGGGAGAACTGCTCGAGCTGAACAAAGTCAGCCGGGATCACTTGAGAGACAGACTTCATCTCAGCGATATCAAACATCATCTTTATCGCAGGCGAGCAGACGACTGAGGGGCCAAACGTGATAGAGGAAACCGCTACCGTCGCCGCGGGGCGCCGCCGCCACCGACTACAGACCCACCGCAGGGGGAGAGGCAGCCACATAGAGAGAGCCCACCGGGAATTCCCTCAAGCCGTTGTACACGACGTCTACGTCTTGTGCTGTAAAATCATCTTTATCTTTCCTGCGACATAGAAGAAGGAGCGGCGTATAAGGAGGGCAGAGATAAAGACTGGAGGAGGAGGAGGAGGAGGGTTGAGCTTAAAGAAGCCAGAGGAGAGAGATGAAAGAAACAGCAGGAGTGTGTGTGTGTGTGTGTGTGTGTGTGTGTGTGTGTGAAGTAACAGAAACAGAGGGATGATGATACGAATATTAAACCGATATTGTTTTTTGGATGCTCGTCAGACATTCATGGTCCCCAGAAGATGAATCCTCCCAACTCTGAATCTTTGGTTTACGACGCTCCCATCAGCCTCAGCTGCACTCTGTGTTTTATCAGCTCTGTCTCCTAGAAATCATGTTTAAATTCAGCGAAGTCGGAACAGCAAAGACGGTTTAAAGGAAACATAACGACGAACAAATGACATTTTGTCTTAACATAATGAGTTAATGCTCAACAGGTAGAGGAAGGTAAGAGATAATGTGAATTAACGTACCTGCAAAGTGTTGTTAACATGTTTACCGACAACATGCTTGATTTGTTTTTCACAAAATATCTTGCATATATATCCAGGCGTTGTGACTGCAGCTTTGTTCCACTCTTTCTGGTTCTTTTCAGGCACTGACAGCACTTTGTTAATGTTCCACATGTGTTTTAATACAGAAAAAACAAAGATTTTTTACAACATTTTATTGAAATCAGGATCTTTCCCTCACCTTAAAGTGCTTTTTTTGAATCAAGATTCAAGATCGTCTTTATTATCACTGAGCGTAGCAGGTCAATGAAATTTGTATTGCAACCCCCCCATGTTAGAAACAATAAGAAATATAAGAAAGTAATAATAAAATAAAGTAAAAATACTAGAATAAAATAAACTAACATGCAGTTAAAAATATGTGTAAATGCAATAAAAATATACCAGAAATGACAATATACTAAGGCAATAAGAATATACTAGAACAATAAACAGTAAAATATACCAGCAGCATAAATTATACTATACTCAACAGCAGCTGAAAAAAAAATACTAAAATGTATATAGTGCAAAATGGCTGACCATTTAGTTGTACGTATGTGTGTACCTAAAAGTTCAGTACACAGAAGGTGCAGATGCAGGTGTGAAAGTGCAGTGTGCAGTGGTTCAGTTCTCACAGTCTCTCACTCCAGTACCACAGTCTGGATTCACATCGTATCGTTCAGAACATAGTTTCAGGCGCCTGAATCAGAGAAGTTAGAATTCAGAGTCAGACATATTTCAAATGTCGGAGCTTCGATATCTTGCTCCGCCTCGTCAGAAGAACCACAGAAACTGCAAACCTCCACCTCCATCACTGGCAGTTAGATACTGAGCAGCACCACTGTACCTGAACACAGTCACACACAGCAGCTCTCTGTAGACTCTTTGTCTTGTTTTCTTCCATCATGGGACACTAAAACGAGCTGCTTCTTGTGGCTCTGCAGTCCAACCACACGTCACTGTCAGGAAAACCTGTGATGTGAAGCCTTATGAAGAATTACCCAGCACACACCAGGTCCCCCGTCATCAAGTCAAAGTGAAATCATGTCTTTGTCTGTAGAAAAGTCGCTTTGACATTCAAGAACATGAGGCTTAAAGGAAGTGAGAAAAGACTTAATTGAACGCAAACCTTTGATCACTTGTAGGCCAGTGGTCATTCTCCCATGATGAGGAGTCGTATGAAGCTTGTTTCTACAGACAGAATAAAGAGGGAAAAAGAAAAGACTGTTTACCTCAGAAAGAGAAACAGAAGAAGAAAACGAACAAAGGAGCTGAAAGAAACTTTTCCTCTGAACATCTGTGCAGCTACATCCGTCTGTAAGTCAGCTGCCGGCCACCGAGGCTTTAATCTTCAAACAGACCTGCTGGGGTAAAGAAAAAAGATAATTATGTTCTGTAATTAGGTTCAAACAGAGTCAAACCAATTACAGAGCTGATGAAATGTATTAATTTGAGCTCTAAGAAGTCATTAAGCCTCTGACAGCAGCTCAGGATCTCAGCTCTTCTGATTTTGACAGTCTGGTTTGAATGAGCTCGACAGGAAAACGTGAAAACACGAGCCTCCGTCCTCTGACCGAACATGGTCCAGATCAGCTGCAACAGAAGCACACGGTGTGCAGAGTAGAACGGATGTTTCTAACCTTCCTCTCCAGATTCTTCCATCATTTATGTCCTTTCCATAAATGGAAAGTACTTAAATTTACACGTTTCAGTGTAAACTGGGTCAGACTGGTAAGATCCAGATGTGATTGAACACGTGTTCATTTACCACATACACACGTGTCCTTTGGCCAGATCACAAATCTGATGGTGGTGCCAATGAACCTGCAGCTGGTTAAGCAGTTTAGTTACAACAGGAACAGTAGACGTGCAGTGATTAGCAGATGAATCTATTGATCCGTCAACTTAAAATGAATTAATGTCACATGTTTTCAAACAATGATGGCAAACATATAGATATGGATAGTCAGCTGTAGCTGTTGGCAGGTCAGAGCCGTCGACGCAGCAGACCTGCAGTGGGAAGAAACATGGCTGGACGTCCCAACGCAGCAGACACACGTGTGTTTGAACAGTTGTTTCCTGCGTGTTCAATAAAGAGAATTTAAGGAAGGAAAGACTCACACTGTACCTGCACACTGAGCCCTCCAATCAGATCGCAGCTCATTTGTAAACAGCCTCTCAGAGCTGCTTCACCTGCACCCAGGTTGGTCCGGCCTACACGATTTAATCCTTTATCGGTTTTGTTTGTGACCTTTTTGACGAACGAGAATTGATCACTGTTATTGGATGGAGAACAAAGACATTCCTCCCGCGGCGATGAATCGACTAATCGGTCGCTGATGGCGACTGAAATGCTGCCGTCGTCCCGGTTCACAGGCGCACTTTAAAATCCTCACATTATTTATACATTCACAGATTATAGATTTAAAATCTCGCTCTGCGTGTGAAGTCGTGAATTTCGCCGTGCTCTGCCGTAATCCCCGTCAAGCGGCGGCGTTTGAAGAAGTGGCTCGTGCTGGACTTTAACGAGCTGACAGTCGCTTCCATTTAGCACAAAAATTTGTCTTTTGATGTGAGATTCGTATTACAGTGTGATGAGTCAGCAGCATCGCTCACTCCCCCCCGTGTTTGATGCTGTGGCTTTGCTCGTTTCCGCTGTGTTTACACTGGGGAGGCCTCGTTCCCTCTCAGACGACGGGGAAGTGAGGGAAGGCCTGTCAGCAGCACAAAGAGCTTCTTGTTTTCTGTTTTATCGCCTCACTTCTGCTGTGAAAAAGTCTTTTTAAGGAGCGTCAGTGATGTTGAGAGCGATGATGTTTCTCTCTCTGGCTTTCTTTGATCCCTTTTCTCTTTGTCTTGCTTTATTTCTCCTTCTCTCCAAACCTCCACCTTTCCTTTCTGCTTCTCTCCATCCATCCCCTCTTTTGCTCCCCTCCCTCCAGGTAACGATCTGTTCCTGGTGGCGGTGCATGAGCTGGGTCATGCGTTGGGTTTGGAGCACTCCAACGATCCCAGCGCCATCATGGCTCCTTTCTATCAGTACATGGACACGCACAACTTCAAGCTGCCTCTGGACGACCTGCAGGGCATTCAGAAAATCTACGGTAAGAACATTTTGTTTTTCTTTTGTTGGTCTGTTGATCAAAACGTCGTTTACTTGTCACTGTCTCAAAGTGTGCATTTTAATGAGTGGAAACATCAGAAATTCAGAGGAAGACGAGGATGCTCACATTGGTTTCTCACCTCAGCTTTTCTTCTTTATGTCAAAGACAAACGTCACGTGTGGATCAGAGGTGATGACGCTGTGAAATCTCCATTGCTTCATTAATTACCTGTTCTTGTGTCATCTTTCTGAATATATTCACATTAAAGTATTTTTGCAAACATGCACATTTGTCAGAATTTGAGAGAAAGATTCAACTTGTCGCTGCACACGTACATTTAACAAAAATTAACTTATGAGAATGAGGCAGAGCTGCCAGATTAAGACTTGGATTCAGTTCTGACGTGAAGTTTTAATCCTTGAGATTCCCGTCCTGACTTGGCAACACCTGTGGTTACCGTGGCAACAGTGAATCTGGTTTAATGCCACAGCAAACACCAGTTGAGCCTCCACAGACTCAGGTTGTTTTAAGAAGGCAGTCGATCAAAGCCTCGATCTGATTTCATGCTGCCGACCAGCAGGGGGTCACGCTGCTCAGCGGTTGGGGGTGCGCAGCCTGACACCTGCAGCTCTAACTGCTCCTGACTCTTCAGTTACTCCGAGACAGGTTTACAGCACATCCACTAAAGTGAGCATCAGTAGCTGCAGTCCGCACGAACCTCGGTGGCAAACACATTGTGTTTCCTGTTTTCACAATAGAAGCCTCCAAATGTTTTCCAGCTGAAATCAGCAGCAGCAGGAAATGTGTAACTTGGCTGATATCAGTCAGATCGAATCACAAACACTTGATCACATGCTGCCTCGTGTCCTGTGAATCTATTTGCTATTTGAATCCGGCGAAGTCTGCCACTAACGACTAAAGCTACTTCACAGAGAGGTAATCAGAGGATGGAAAAACATTAAATGTCTGTTACAGAAAGAATTCTGACCTGCACCAAAAAATGGGTCAGCTTGCAGTTTGAAGGACTTAAAATCTGAGACTTGAAGTGAAAAGCACTTGACTTCACTTGAGACCTGAAAGCAAAAACCTGCAAAAGCAAAAACACACCTTGATATTAATTATTAACGGTGGCTGAGTTATAAAGAAGATCTGTGCAGAGCGCCGTCCTGGACGAATATGAAGGTGAAGCAGCTCCGGCTGGTGAACAGTAAACAGCGCTGATCAAGAGAAACAGTTAAAAAACCAAAGCGCTCGACTTCGCGTTCACAACGGGGACGCTTTGTTTCATTTCAGAGAAGACGTGACGTCTTTGAACAGAGAGCAGTGAAGGCTTTCAGAAGCAGACACGCTCTCTGTTGTAACGTTCTGCAACGTTTGTCTGTGATGCAAACGCACAAAGAGGCAGGAAGAAAAGGAAGCCAAAGGGTCAAGTGCTCGTGATCTCCATCCAGATCACATCTCATGACCTAAATATTCAACATTTCATCAGCACCGCTTCACAAATGAGAAACTACAGAGAACCTGCAGGATCTATAACACCGATTCACCATCTTAGCATTAAAGGTCATGATACACGGGTGACATTTCCAGTCAGTGTTGAAGGGAATACTGGCCAAGCAGTGCGGTCAACAGTATTTTTCCACTGCACTTGTGTTCAGTGTGGATAACAAAGCCTGTTATTAAATCTGCAGAGAGTTGATCCGATTGGCCTCGCTGCCACTCTGAGTGAAGCACAGCTGATTGTGGAATATTGTTCTTCTTCAGTCTGAAAAGCAGAAGCATTTTTTAAGGATAGATTTCTTCTTTTTCTTTGAATATTGTGAACATAATTGCCTTTTTTAGTTGGAGTCTTTGTCAGATTTTGCTGTTTTCTGCTCATGGAAACATTAATGAATCACTGCACAACATATTGATCAAACAAAAAAAAAACCCTTGTTTACGCGACTACAATCGATGCCGCAGTGACTCGTGTTGGTGGATCTTTGTGTTAAAAAATGCCGTCTCATAAAACAGAAATCAGCAGAGTGGAATGATTCACGTTGTTCCTGATGTTTTCCACCAGGCATCCCCACGGCCATGCTGGAGCCCACCAGGCCGCTGCCCACCTTACCCTCCCGGCGGACGCACTCCACCTCCGAACGCAAGCACGACCGACACTCCCGCCCGGCGCGCCCGCCCGGCGACCGGCCCGCGCTGCCCGGAAACGGCAAACCCAACATCTGCGACGGCAACTTCAACACCGTGGCCTTCTTCAGACGGGAGATGTTCGTGTTCAAGGTGAGCTGAAGACACGTGGCGTATCTGTGAGGCGAAGGTGAACAGCTGTGCGCTGTGATGCAGCAGGATGCTGCTCTGTTAATTAACGGGCGGTAGCTGCTGCAGACAGGGAGTCACACGGCCGTGAGTTGCTCCATACAGCAGGGTGACGCTGGGGGACTTTAGATTGAGCTTAATTGAACATTAAGTGGAACAGGATGCAGCACCTGAGCGGCTGCGAGCGAGGTTTGCAGCTCAGAAGGTAACGGTCGTTCCAACGCTGGCAGAGTTGCGGGTTCGATTCCCGCTCTTAGTCCTGCGAGGCTCTCAGAAGAAAGAAGCAGCCCAGTGGCATATGGTGCTATCCGGCTTCTGATCGTTAGCAGCAGCCATGTGCCTGCAGTACAGTTAGCAGCTGATTAATGCGGCTCCATTGTTGCCATCATACGGACACACACAGCAGGCGCTGACGTGATGAGCTGCACACGAATGTGCTCACTGTGGATCAAAAATGTTAAAATGTCAAACAGAGACAGGAGAGACAACTGTGTGTGTGTGTGTGTGTGTGTGTGTGTGTGTGTGTGAGTGTGAGAGAGAGGAAGAAAAATCCATTTTGATGTCTCTGATCTTTAAACTGAATGTTGGAAAAGGTCACAGACCCGTCTCGCTCTCCGTCTGTCCGCCGTCCTGCCTGTCCATGTGCGTCTTTCTCTTTTCCATCTGCTCACCTGTCCCTACCTGTCTGTCTCCTCTCTGATGGATTCACATCTATCTGCCAAACTGTCTGCGTGTCTGTCCCTCATCCGCCTGTCTTCCTATCTGTCGTCTTACGTTTTCTGTCTTTCTGAATAATTAACAACCGGACGAGAAAAAGAAAAAACACGGCGAGCGTCTCGCCGCAGCTCAGCCCGCCCGCCGCTGCTCGTTAAAGAAAATAAAATACAACCCCAGCTGATTGCTGTGCTGCTCTGGACGGTCTCTGCGCTTCCTGTGTGCGCGGAGACGCAGCGACACATGAGCTTCACAAGATGTTCTGATATCCAGTAATCTGAACGTAAATAAGACTGTGATCCTCAGGTAAATGTTTAACAGGGAAACACATGCTCAGCTTACGCATCCGTTCTGTTCATTTCCAGACATTTTGAGAAGGAAAAACAACAGACTGTGAGTGCAGTGAGCAGGCACCAAACTCCCTTAATTACTTCGCATTAAGTTGGCGGTAGAGAGTGAAGCATCGTGTCCTGTGAAAAACACGCTGAATAACAAATAATGCACGTGCGGACCGTTGTTTTAAACGTCAGCGTTTAGTGGGACATTAACTAAGTGGATCGCTGTGACAAAATTAGTCAACGTGGTAGAAATGAGCAGCTGCTGCAGCTGTGGTGACGTGTAGGTCGAGATGTGTTCGGCTCAGGTGCGCACATCCTGCTCATGCACTTCATGTGGATCAGCTCTTTTAAACTGGGTCATCACCTGCTGAGCGGCATGCAGGTGTGTGTTTTTAGAAGGTGTGACAGCGTATTTCTTTGTGGGTCAGTCGGTTCAAAATATATGTATCCAACACGACATCTGTTTAAAGTGTTTAGATCACTGCACATGATGACAGCTCATAAAGATCAGCATGTTTTTAAGTCATTTCAGTTAAAATTCATATATTTAGATCCTCTTAAAACGTGTCAAATGTCTGTCTGACAGGTTTGTTCAGCAAAAAATTATCATCGCCACATTAAAAATCTTTAAAATTGCACCTTCAACATTAACAGTCCAGAATCTATGAATATGCAAATGTTTTTAATTTGACAAATTTAACTCTCCCACTTCACAGTTCAGTCTGTTCTCAGTGTTGATGAGCCGGAGGCTTCATGTCTCCACTTCACACATCGTGCTTAAAATGTGATTTTTAATTAGCTCAGAGAAACTTTCCACTTTGTGCAGATTCTACTGTCAAACTGCTGCACCAACATCATTCTGAGCAGTAAAGCTCCAACATTCAGCTGTAGGAACAAGAAGAAAAAGCTACAACCTCGGGTGGAGGAGCTGAGGAGACGACCGCAGTCTGTAGAGTAACATCGACTGACTTTGCTCGATTCCTTAAATTAGTACGAATTAAAAAATAAGCTAAACTCAACAGTTTGTAACGTACGTAAAACTGTGTAAAGTAGCTCTAATAGATATTTTTATAATAACAATGTATCTGAAAACAGTGAGACAATATGAAAGGTGTTTGTGATGGTGATGAACATCCTGGGAATCATCAGCTGAACCTGCAGCTCCTCCTCTGTGACTTTCAGCTCATCGTTAATCTGTTCGGCCATAACTTCGCTGTTCTGGTTCAAGTTAATGACGTCGTTTTCAGAGAAGAAGCTGTAAAAAGCCACATTTCACTACCTGCTGATCAGCAAACAGCAGATAAACGCAGCTAGAGACGAGCTGGTGCAGCATTTAGCAGCTAAAGAGATATTTCCCTCAGGAGCTGGAGGAGACCAAAAACAGAGCTCAAAGAGAGAGAGAGTACTGGACTGACAGTCATCAGGCGGCACAAACACGACTCCACATGAGCAACTGTTTGCTAACAGGTTCAAGATCTCAACTTCAAAGGTGACCATGTGTTGATGTGTTCACAGCTGGTTTCCGCTCCAGGAAGACAAAAAATCTGTTATTTTCGAATTAAAGCCACGAAACAGTTTTTTGTGTTGTCAGACACAGTCGTCACATGTTGGATCACCACTGAGGAAGAAACATTAAAGCCTTTCTGTCACTTCAAAAATGCATCATCATCATCATCATCATCATCATCACCATCGATCAGGAAAACAAGCCGATCGTCACTTCCTTTAACTGCAGGACGACAGCTTATTAACACATAAACAGCCAGTTTGAGAGGAGATGCTCATTATGGGATGTTTCTCTCACGGTTCTCTCGCTGGATGTGAACTCATTGATTTACTTCTTTTTTTGGTTCACACAGAAAAGTATAAGTGGCCAATAGATGATGTCTGATCATAAGAGGTGGTGTGTGTGTGTGTGTGTGTCTGTGTATGTGTGTGTGTGTGCGCGCGTGTGTGTGTGTGCATGTGTGCGTGTGTGTGTGTGTGCGTGTGTGTTCGTGTGAATGTGTCTGTGTGTGTGCGTGCGTGCTTGTGCGTGTGTGCACGTGCGCGCATGTGCGTGCTTGTCTGTTTGCGTGCGTGTGTGTGTGTGTGTGCGTGTGCACGTGTGCGTGTGTGCACGTGTGTGTGCGTGCTTGTCTGTTTGCGTGCGTGTGTGTGTGTAGCAGCCACTGGGGACTCTGCTGTGTCCTCGATTCACCAAAGCCAGATGATAATGAGGGAAGATTGATGCTCCTCCTCCTCTCCTCCTCCTCTCCCTCCCTCTTTTTCCTCTCGTGTCATCGCCTCCTTTTTAATTTTATCTCTCTCCTCCTGCATTCTTCTGCCTTCACTTATCTTGCATCACCTCTCTTTTCTGATCTTTGTCTTCTGTCCTTGTCTGTCTGCTTGTCTTCTCTGCTTCTGTTTGTCCATCTGGTTATTTCCTCTCCTCTGATTCGTTGCTTTTCGTCTTTCTTCTTCTTTCATCCACGTTCTTCTCAGCTCCACGATAGTTAGAGATACTTAGAGATTATTGGCGAATAATGATGAGGGAAGAATACCAAATATCTTATGAAGTGAACCACTCAGCAGTCCCAGATGGGTCCCGTAGAAAAGCTCAGAGAAGCAGCTGTGGGCTCTGGATCAGAGCTGGGACATGAGTTAGTCTGCACCCTTCAGGTCTTTCCTCTGATAAAAGCTGCTGTTTGAAAACACTTCCAAGAAAGCATAAAATCTCACCTTTGTCTCCGTTGTCAAAGTAAGTGTTGAAGTGCGGCGTCCTCTCCAGCAAAGCTAACGGGCTCGTTACTGCTGGAGGGCAGAAGCAGCCTCTGGTGCTCGAAAACAGCCACAGAGACGCAGCAATGAGCTGCTTCCACACCGGAAAACAAACTGATGAGCAGCAGAAAGGTGACGTCTGTGGTGGTTTCAAACAGCATTTCTTGGTTTTACAAAGAGAAACAATTTCAAGGATGAAGAATCACTGGTTGGTTTGTCAAATGTGCTTCTGGTTAACCGCCCCGCCCCCGCTGAAGAGCAGCACAGCGTCCTGTGGGGACGTCCGGGACCGTCTCCCACACAGTGACCGTCTCTCTGACAGCTCGCAGTGATGACTGACGTGTCACTGCAGATGATTTACAGGTACGGCAGCTGCAGCTCTGGCGTTGCTGCTCTTCTTCCTCACTGTTGTTTTCATTGGCAGGTCAAACGAGCGAAGTGGGCAGACACATCGATATGAAAATGCTCGAGTGAGAGTGTGTCCGCATGCATTTATGGCTAACTACAGGAGCTGAGCTCGTGCATGTGCGCCCACTTCACGTTCAGGTGCAACGGAAACCAAACTCTTTTAACTTGTGACTCGTCGTGTTGCAGGACCGCTGGTTTTGGCGTCTGAGGAACAACAAGGTGCAGGAGGGTTATCCCATGCAGATCGATCAGTTCTGGAAGGGCCTGCCACCTCGCATCGACGCCGCCTACGAGAGATCCGATGGCAAATTCGTCTTCTTCAAAGGTACGAGGAAAATGACTCACGAACGCTGGCCTTCCACCAATCAGCATCACGGTGTCACAGCTCTGCCTGGAACTGGGCCTCTGGTCTCGTGGGTCCAGACATATATACAGAGAAACAGGAAAAATGGCGCACCAGGTTATTTTTTGTCGCCTCAGTAGCATCGTTTTCAGAAAGTTAAACCCGACTAAATAGTCTCAGTGTGCAGCAGAGAGATGGAGGAAGGTGTTAAGAGTGAGTAACTGGGATCACACACGTTGCCTGAAAACACATTGTTGCACAGAGTGTCACAGACATCGCACCTCATCTCCCCACCAGATGTTTCGCTTGAGTCTCTTCCCATTAGCGAACTCGTGAAAACGTATCTGCTGTTACGTTTGTGTCGATCGTCGGCTCCTGCGGCGATGTCACAGAGCTCGTCGGGGGTTAATAAGTCCCAAATTTACTAATGTGCCATCAAGAAGCACGTTCGGATCGTATTTGTCAGTTTGATTTCTTTCACAAATGTGAGAGTTTTTTTGTTGCAAAGCTGCTCTGAAATCAGTCAGTTTTGCTCACAGTCTTCGGTGGAGAAACTTCAAATCTCCGTCTCCCATCTGCTCCGCTGTTATTAGACTCTGTTCTGCTCTCTACATGCCCCCCCCCCCTCCTCCTGGAAATATATTTAATAAAGTGTGAAATAGAGAAAGGCAAGGCAGCAGGGAGCACCCGGCCTAAAGTAATAGAATTTCAGTCAATGTATGAAACCTCCCTCATCCCCTGCCTGCTGACTGTGGAGTCACTCATTCCCCTCTCTCACACACACTCACACACACTCACTCACACACACACACACACACACACACACACACATCTTCTGACGGAGTGTCCTGCTATCGCGGGCAGCCAGGAGCAGATATTAATAGCTTTGCTCTCTCAGCTGCCAACTCTCTCTCTCTCACACACACACACGCACGCACACACACACACACACACACACACACACACACACGTGGACACACACAGATGCTCAGCGATGCTTCTTGCACACATTTGGACGAGCACAAACACACGTGGACAAAACACACACGGAATGAGGTGGATTTGTTGTTTGTCAGTGTGTGTGTGTGTGTGTGTGTGTGTGTGTGTGTGTTTGCAGGCAGTGCTCTTCTCCATCAGCTCACACAGGGTGACTTCAGGCTGAAGGAAACTGGTCTTTCTGTTTCTGCTTTCTTCTGTTTTTACAGTGTCGTAAGCACAAAATCAGCTCCAGCCAATAATCCAGAGGCTGATGGACACGACAGTCATGCTTCGATTGGCTGAGAGGTCGCTTTTTCCTCTCGTCACTGCTAGAAAGTAACTGAGTACTTCTACTCAAGCACTGCTTGTCACTAACACTATCTGGTTCCTGTTCAGGTTTAGATTTAAGCGAATGAGACACAGCGTACTGTCAGAGATCAAACCAGTGCTTCCTGACCTTTTAGGCTCGTTGGCTGTAAAGAGATCGTTGGGGTTCTCACATGGTTTTATTTAGATGATTCTTTGTGGATCCTTTGAGAACCGCTGGACTAAACCAGCTCCACCTCCAGCAGCTACAACTTCTGTCAGGATTCATCTAATAACATGATAATATATCAGTTATGAGACATTCTTCTGCAGAAGCACTGAAACATTTGATACTTAAAGTACACCCTGCTGGTAATAAATGAGAACTTAATGAGGATTTTGACTTGTAATAACTGCAAAGTAAACCAGGTACTCGAGTAACAAGCAAAAACACAGTGAAAACAGCTCGATTCCCCTTCAGCTCAAACTACAGACTGAAAATGTTGTTTTAATGACCAAATTTTAACCCCAGTTTTTGTATGATTAATTTTTTAGATCCATTTTTCTTTTGTTTTTTTATATTCAAGACAACAATAATAATATTGGATCATTGGAATTTATTATTGGACAATAAATTCCTGCAGCAATAAGTATATCTATCTAACTCAAATGAATAATTACTCAAACTACAAAAATTAGACCTGAATGGTAAAAGAAATCTAAAATTCTTCATGGGTTTGTTTTTGTCCTCAATGTCTTGAGTATCCAAACACAGTAGAAGTTAATGATCTTTCTTTCTATGATAATGATGGAATTGATGAAATGCTGCAGGTCTCATGGATCGATCACCTTCCGACTTGTTACCGACTGTCTTTTTTTGTTACTGTCTGAAAATGCTAAAATTAGGATTCAGTGCCTTAAACTTGGTTTATGTTCAATGTTCCCATGTTTATTTTGCTTTATTTGTGATGATGAGTTCTGGCTATTTGGAGGAGCTGCTGTCGAGTCAGGCTCAGTTAATAAAGCTCAGTAAAAGAGCTTTTATAGAGCAGTTCTGTGATTTAACCACCAGTCTTTATTCCCTCTTTGTCTTCTCCCACAGCTTCGTCTGAATAATAACTGGATGTTTATAAAGCTACAGAGAGGCTGTTTAATCTCATCAGTTACTACAGTTTAACCAGGACTGTCACAACTCTCTGTCCTGTTTCAGATTTTCAACAGAATCAAATAATTTCATTTATTTATAAGGGTTATGTTTCGGTGTTTTCACACTTACATTTTTTTTTTTACCTCTTTGTTTTTCAGTCTGCAGGCAGGAAATCTCAGCTGTTTGAACACAGAAAGACAAAAAAAGCAAATGAAGTGGCCTTGAGCCAAAGAACAATTGATTAGATTTTGGTGATGATCTGGATCTGTGATTTCAGCTATTAAATAATCATTTCTAAATATTAAACTAGGGAAGAGAAACACTTGATCGCTCAGCGGTTTGTTGGAGAGTAAAGAAATGAAATGAGGCGCAGACTTTAATGTCTGTGGTTGTTAACGTCCTCCTGAAACACTGAGATGATAACGCTGAAAATATGCGTCCTATAAGTAAAGTGCTGACTCATCTTTCCCCACATTTTCAGGCGATAAGTACTGGGTGTTTAAGGAGGTCACGGCTGAGCCGGGGTACCCTCACAGCCTGGTGGAGCTGGGCAGCTGCCTCCCCAAAGACGGCATCGACACGGCACTGCGCTGGGAGCCAGTTGGAAAAACCTACTTCTTCAAGGGGGACCAGTACTGGCGCTACAATGAGGAGAAGCGCACGGCGGACCCGGGATACCCCAAACCCATCGCTGTGTGGAAGGGAATCCCCGACGGACCGCAGGGCGCCTTCATCAGCAGGGAGGGATGTGAGTGTCTGTGCATTATCAAACATTAACAAACGATTCGCACACTGCAGCTTTATCGACGTTCAGACTCTAAGAGATCGGAAACAAAGGTCACCAGGTTGAAGACAAAGTGTGGAGTTGAGGCACACCTGAGATCCTCATCCCCCCGCAGGTGTGACTTTGTGACTGAGCGTACCGTCAGTGGCTGAGCGGCATCCACAGAAACAGAAGGGATGCACTGTTTGTAGATAAATGCTGACACAGGTTTTACTGCACTGAACGGCGACGGCTCCCTGATGTCTTTGAACTCATCACTGTTCTGTCAACATTTGACCCGACTGATCAATGAAAAGACTCAAGTCTCAATCTGACAAAATACTAAAATCATATTTAGATGTTGGAGAGCTGTCAGACAGGCAGACAGAGAGACAGACAGACAGACAGAGAGACGGACAGACAGACAGACAGACAGGCAGACAGACAGACAGACAAGCAGAGAGACAGAAAGACAGACAGACAGACAGGCAGACAGACAGACAGACAGACAAGCAGAGAGACAGAAAGACAGACAGGCAGGCAGGCAGACAGACAGACAAGCAGAGAGATAGACAGACAGACAGGCAGACAGGCAGGCAGGCAGACAGACAGACAGGCAGGCAGACAGACAGACAGACAGACAGACAGGCAGACAGAGAGACAGGCAGACAGACAGAGAGACAGGCAGGCAGACAGAGAGACAGGCAGAGGCAGACTGACTGACAGACAGGCAGACAGGCAGAGACAGACAGGCAGGCAGACAGGCAGACGGACGGACAGACAGACAGACAGACAGACAGGCAGACAGACAGACAGACAGACAGACAGGCAGACAAAAAGACAGACAGACAGGCAGACAGACAGGCAGACAGGCAGACAGACAGGCAGACAAAAAGACAGGCAGACAGACAGGCAGACAGACAGACAGACAGGCAGGCAGACAAAAAGACAGGCAGACAGACAGACAGACAGACAGACAGGCAGACAGACAGACAGACAGTATAATTTGTTCTTCCACACAGCGTTGATGCTCCAGATGAATAACTCGCCACAGGCCGACTCACACTCGCTGTCTGCTGGAGGAAAAGTGCTCATCATCACTTCTGCTTGTCGAGTTGTGACCTCAAGACCCTGTGACTGCCTCAGAGGGTGTGTGTGTGTGTGTGTGTGTGTGTGTGTGTGTGTGTGTGTGTGGACATGGTCGGTCAGGCATGGTGTCTTGGTGTTAGATGAGAAGCTGGAGTTTGGATGCTACAGACAAGTGATTCACACACATGTTGAACCTGCAGCTCAGAAAATCTTCACAATCAGTGAAGTTTCAAGGTGGACGCCCAAGATTATCTGACCAAATGTGAAACATGGCCACAACCTGCCTTCTGCTCCTGAGTTCTGCTGCTGAATAATGATGAACATTATGATGTCACAGTGAAGCTGACCTTTGACCTGATGGATATAAAATGTCCTCACTTCATCATTTTATTCTCTGAGGCATTTGTGTGAAATTTTGTTAGAATTAGCAAATGAATTCTTAAGTTATGGTCAAAAATGCACTTTGTGTGGTCACCGTGACCTTTGACCTTCGACCACCAAAATCAGTCCAAGTGAACATTTATGCCAAATTTAAAGAAATTCCCTCAACGTGTCCCTGAGATATCGCGTTCGCAAGAATGGGACAGACGGACAACCCGAACACATTATGCCTCCAGCCACAGCTGTCACCAGCACAGAGGCATAAAAACAGGTTTTCCATGTTTCCCCCAAGAAGTGAATCATCATCCACACCCAGGACACTAAAACTCACCACTGCAGCGCATGAAATATTCATAGTATCAGCAGATCCTAAAGGCATCGTCTGTTCAGCGATGGAAGGAACTGTGAAAAAAAACCTTTATCAAACATTTGAAGACATCATCTTTCATTCATCTGCGTGGAGTTTTATCAGCATTAAGAAAGACGCATTTACTCGCTGTCAGTCATGTCCAGTCAAGACTTGGTCATCCAATCCACTTTTATTTACTGAAATGTTGATTAAATGTGTGTCTGACACACTAAATTAACATTAAATAGCAACAGGTAGTGCGACCTGCCACTACTTCACTGTAACTGGTGACAGTAGCTGCGTTTCCATTACAGTTGTTCGCAAAATATAAAAGCAATATTTCTGATATTTCGGCAAAGTTCGGACGTCCCGCGAGATTTCATTTTGAGGAAGATGGCCGAAAGTGTTAAGCCCCTCCCCCCTCAGTTCTCTTTCAATCTTCTTGTAACATTCAGCATTTCGTTGCTGTTAATAATAGCTCCGTCTCCTCCTCTGTCCACACATACCGCGCCATCTTCCTCGAAATGAACCGCTCGCCTGACCCCTTGCGTCATGTCCGCTGACCTCTGTGACGTGTAAATGCGAAAAAAGTGTTTCCATTACACTTTTGCGATACACTTTTATATCGACACGTCTGAAAAACCACCTCATGAGAGCGTAAAAATGTTCTAGCCATATTTGAGAGGATCTTCAAAATTTAGGTGTTTCCATTACCGTTTTTTTATTGCGATATTTAGGATTTGGGCATTTCTAGGGGCAATAGACAGCTATAGATAGTCAGAACGTTTTCTGTACTGAGCTTTTCTAATAAGAAAGAGAGGAGAGATAAAAGCAAATTTTAGCAAATCCGTATATTTATTCCAACCTCAGTGACTGAACAGTGTCCCCAAAATAATGTTTCACCTTTGCACACTTAAATTTTCGCTCCCTCATGCAGGGAAATGCAGCGCTGCCGTCCAGGAGAGCAGCTCCGCAGCCACAGCAGGCTGAGCGGGACAAACAGTAACGTAAAGAAAGGTTCTGCCATATTTTAGCCAACACTGGTACAATGAAATCACCTGAATCAGCCCTGATAGCGACCTCTGGGATCTACCCGCTGCTCTCCGGTATCTTTGCTCTTTAATAAGCTCAAAGCGGTGGAGGTCATTGCACAGGAAGCTTCAGATTCCAGCTTTAGTTGAGTTTAAGCGTGCTGAAGAAGGTGCAAATGTGAGAGAATAAAAGGAACCAGGAACACATGTTCAATGCAGAACTTACAGGTCGTCTTGTGGTGTTGTTGGCGGTCAGGAAGACAACACAGCTGATGTGTGCACACACTTATTTTAGCTTTTGTTACACCCGCCTGTATATGTGTGTGTGTGTGTTGTTGTTGCTGAAGGTTCATCCCTTCATGTTTTCTCCCCCGGCCTCCCATCTGTCTCACAGGCATTACATAATATCGCCCTTCAATAAAAACAACCACTGCTGGGACTGAAATACTGTCGCTGCCTATAAGCACTGTGTCACAGTAGAAATGTTATTGCCTCTAATGAGACGCTGCACCACGGGGATCTACCGGAGCTGAGAGAGCGAGCTGAGGACACTGACGGATGTTTTTCAGTTTCAGAGAAAGCTTTTCTTGAAGAGTGAAGCTTCGTCACTGTTGTGCATGTGAGTGTTTGTCCGCTTCGAGCGAGCTGTTGAGGAAACACGGCTTCCTGGTGCAGTCATATGATATTTAACCGAGCACGGTGCAATGCTCCTGCACTGATGTGGCCACAAGGGGTTTTTTGCATTGAACGGGTAATTTTACGGCTCCAAACAAATGGCTTGTGTGAAGAGCTGAGCGGCTGCGGAGCTGGATTTGTTGTTCGGCTGTTAGGATGATGCAGTGGATTTTCAGGGTGGCTAGAAATGTCTTGAACAATATTTTTTTTTTACTGGTGATGTGTGTGTGTGTGTGTGTGAATCGGTTAATTTTACTTTCAATATTCCAATATGAACAACAGCATTTTGTGTCACATATTCGCCCATAAAAACAACGAATCGATGTTCAGTTTAATGAACTGTGTTCCACAGTCTAAGAAAAGCTCATTTTGATGTATTTGTCGTATATTTTCATAGCATTGTTCTTGGAATTGTCTCAGAAATTTGTAAAACAATAACACAATAAGGTCAAATTGTCATCCATTGACACTGAATTATCAGATTATGTTACATTTAGCTTGTTTCAGCTTGATCAACCCACTAATTTCCCTTCTTTGTTCTCTCTCCTTTGCCTCTACCTACCTACCTTTCTTTCCTCCCCCTCCATCACTCTTTTATCCCCCCCGCCCACTCATCCTCCCCTCCTCAGACTACACATACTTCTACAAGGGGAAGGAGTACTGGAAGTTTGACAACCAGAAGCTGACGGTGGAACCCGGATACCCCAAGTCCATCTTGCGCGACTGGATGGGCTGCGACCAGTCTGACATGGAGCGTTCCGGAAGCAAGGGTAACCGCGGTGACCGCCAGCTGCCCCTTGACGACGTGGACATCATGGTGACCATCAACGACGTCCCGACGACGGTCAACGCCATCGCCGTGGTGATCCCTTGCATCCTGTCGCTGTGCATCCTGGTGCTGGTGTATACGATTTTTCAGTTTAAAAACAAAGGAGTGCAGCAGAACACCATGGCGCAGCACTACTACAAATACCCCGTCCAGGAGTGGGTATGACAGGCAACTGTCCTGCCAGGAGGTTAAAGTTCATGGATTAAAGAGGGTCGAGCAGTCATCGTGTTAGCTAGCTTATCTTGGCTAGTGGCCAAGAACGCTAGCAAAAAACAATGGAAAGTCAATGCTGAGAGACGCTAATTGTGCTAGCTAGTGATCAAAGGGCGCTCACTGGAAACGCTCTGCGGGAGTAGATTTAGACACTGGCTGTGTGTGTGTGTGTGTGTGTGTGTGTGTGTGTGTGTGTGTGAGGGGGAGATTCGTGCCTGTCTTGTGACACAAGCTCTTCAGTGTAAAACAGCAAGGATACTGATTTTGTCTTTTCCCGTTCCTCGCCGAGTCTTAAAGCAAACGTGGCTGAGGACAACGAGAACAGACACTCCAGGAGGATCTGATTGGCTGAGGACAGATAAACAGCCGATTCTTCGGTCTTGCTCACCTGATTTGGCCACAACCTCTCTGGTGAAAGTGACAGCTGATGAGTGATGCTGAACTTTGACTATTTCTTCTAGGACCTACAACACGACTCTCTTCTCAGTGAAAAGAAAAAGAGGATTTGAAGAATATGCTCCTCAAAACCAGACACCACCTCCAAGTTTGTTCTAACAGCAGCTTACACGTGAACTACTTCAACTATTAAGTCAGATGAAACTTATTGAAAAAAAAAGAAAAGAAATGTTTTGAAGAAATTAAACTTGAAAATAAAATTTAGGTAGAAAGGCCATAACAAAAAGAAAACCAAGGATCTCTCTGTGGATCACTGAATTTTGTTTAATTTATTTTTAGTCGTATGGAGCTGTAAAACTGTCAAGGAGGACCTTTTTCTCTCTTTTTTTCACCATACACAACAAAACATCTTTATCATCATTAATTCTTCGTCAACTTCGTCAAAAACACCCCTGACCTAGTCAAACACAGCTTGGACTGGTTTGGGCTCATATAGAATAGATAGTCATCAGCATATAATGATAGAATAGACTAATGACAGTTCTACAGCCTTATCGTATCTCGACAGGTGTGCTCATATTTAACAAGCAACACACAACCACAGTCCGTATTTATGAAAGTGCTTGCCGTGAAACTTAAAGCCGTGTTGCTAAGTGGTATCATTGTTGGTGCGACTTGTCGCAAAGACAAGTGGATTGCTTTCGGCTCTGTCAGAGACCAGTGAGCAGAAACACAAGATGGACACCACTGGGAATAAGACAGAAGAAAGAAGCTTGTTCACTGAGGAGGTAAAGTGAAATTGTCATAGTTTTAAACAGCAGGGGTTGGTGCTGGGATGGACGGGGGGACAGGCTGAGAAAAAAGCTCATTCAATCGGTTTATAATGGAGACATGAAAGCAGGTGTAAACGGTGCCAGCAGGACTGGATCACCAGTCAGCCTTCAGACAGAACTGGACTGAAAGCAAAGCTTACAGGGAACCGACCTAAACGCTGATGGTGTCATGATTCTGTAGCCGCTACAGTGTGAAATCAACGCTAACTTTGTGAAGGATCCCCGGTTTATTGTACCAAATATCTGTTTATGATGAATAATAAGTTCAGTGAAGCAGCTCAGTTCAGAAAAGTCGTTTTAGGCCACCGTCTGTGTTATATTTGATTTGATTGGATGTTACAACAGCTTTTCTTTTCTTTTTTTTGGGCTTGCAGCAGCGAGCTCTCCACGTTCCACCGAGGACGGGGGCTCCTCAAGGTGTGAAAGAACTGGAGGAAATAGAGAGAGAAAGTGAAGGGGGTCAGAATAAAGCCGGGTTTCAGCAGACGAGGAGGGGGCTGCACAGAGGATATATGTATTAGTATGCTAGCTGCAGCGCGGCGACATCGACTGAGCTTAATGAAGTACTTCTGTTCACAAACCTCTAATAGGGGCTACCCACCCTCCACATCCCTCACTTTAATCCTGCTGTCCTCCTCCTGTCTTTTCTCACTGTCCTCTTGTAATGTTTCAGTCCATCTGGTGTCGTCTTTGTCCGTCCGTCTATTCTTTCCCCCTTTTACCTTCTCCTCAGTCCATCTGTGCTGCTTACCTCGTCTTTCTTTACATCTCTGAGTTCAGCATCTCACGATGTTTTAATCAATGAACCATCTGTGTCCTGTCTGTTTAACACCCGACGCTGCTTGTCCATGTTCAGTCAGGCTGCTTTCATTATGTTTTCATTCATGATTTAAGTGCTTTAAATGGTTGTAAAGGTTGTAATTTGACTCCGGTTTTGTGAAAAGTGACAAAAATTCTTGTCTCTAAGAAGGATTTTTAAGACAGGCTAAATTTATTTGTATAGTACCTGTCAACAACTGTCAAGGCAACTCAAAGACAAAGAGGCATTAAGAAAGGAACACAATATAAAAAGACAATATGAAAAGATATTTAAATAAGATTTAAAAGAGTAAAATAAGATAGAAGCTGTAACAGAATAAAACAGGTGAAATTAATGGAGATTATACTACATGATATTTAAACAGAAAGGTTTTATGTCCTTATTTATAAGAAATAAGAGCTGGATCAGACCTCCAGTCCTCTGGGACTTTCTTTCCATGTGTGGTGCAAAGAAACTGAACTGAACTGGACTCTGGGGAGAGTAAGCAGACCTGATGCCAGAGCATTTGAGAGTTCTGGATGGTTTGTGATGGAGCAGCAGATCAGAACTAAACCATCCAGTGCTAAAACAAAGTAAATTCTTTGACACACAGCGAATCAGAGTAAAGATCTGAGAACTGCACCACTGTGGCCTCTCCTGGTCTTAGTGAGGACTCTAGCAACATCATTCTGAATCAGCTGCAGCTGTCTGATCTGAGATCTGTAAGGGCAGCGTTAGAGTAGCCCATCTAAGGTAATGGGAGCTAATAGGAGCATGTAGCCGTTAAACAGAAGAGGCCTGAGAATGGAGCCTTGGGGTACTCCACATATCCTGTTTGTCCATGTATGTTCCAACATGTGATGTCAATCGACCACAAGTTGTCCTTGTCCTTCAAATAGGACTTAAACCAGTTTAACACTGTGACAAAAAGTTCCAACCAGTTTCCAGTCTGTCCAGTAACATGTCCAAACAGACGTGAAACACCCAGTTTTACTTCTGTGTACTGAACAACCTAAGATGCGTTATCGCATCAGTCACTTCCAGCTTTACAGGAATGATGATTTAAATGGTTTTATCTGTTTTTGTGAGACAAGACCAGAAAGTTGTGAACATCAATTTAAGGATTTAAAGTACAGCAACCTGCAAGAGGCAACTGTTTCAATGATATATAATCACCTGGAGGTCAGGTATGGTCACTTTTCCAATCTCAGGAAGACAAATTGATAGAACAGATCAAACGCTGTCCAGAGTTTTTCTTCTCTCATCACTCGTTTTATAAACCTGATCGATGACATGCAGTTTACTGTTGGCACTGTTTCTTACTGGACAGGATGTTTAAAGCAGCTGCCATTATGGAGTGTCAGCATCTAAAAGACGATTTATCCAGCTGGTCATGTAGCAATGCATGCGCAGAAAGGTAGATATGAGTCATCTTACCTCCGTGTGACGTTCAAGTCCTCACCATAGCTTCCAAAACAGCAGCACTGCACTTCTAATTTAGCAGAATTTATTTAAATACTCGAGCTGCTCATTAAAATGTCATTAACTCCAACATGACTCATAATGGTTCACTCAGAGGCCAGCCAGCTCCCCAGAGGCGGTTTGGAGTCCCCCATCCATGGCCTCCCACCTCAGGTGATGGGCTCTCTGTTGGGACATCCTGAGTCAGTGTTTCTCTGGACTGTCTGAACATTAAATGCTGCTCTTTGGGCTGAAGAGGGATTATGAACCGTTTTTCTGATATTTAAACGAATGCATCACCATCATGCAAACAGCCTCCCTGTTGTATCTGAAGAGTTTTAACTCAACCGTCCACACTGTATGTACATCCACACTCCAGTGCACATTAATAACGCAGCAGGTTGCAGAAAGTCTCTCTATGTCATTTCAAGGCTGCTTTAGATTCCATACATTTAAAAGAGGACGTAATGTCTGTCTATGCACCTCTCTGGGTCTCCATCTCCCTCTGTCCTTGTTCCCATTCCCTCGGCTTTGTACCTTATTCACCCAGCTCGCTGTCCTGCAGTAATTGAATGTGTTCTCGCCGCATATCCTCGCAATTACTCGCTGCTGTCGGGAGCGATTCAGCACACGCAGCATTCAGCACAAATCGATGTCGTTCGATATCCTGCAGCGCTATTTCGGCTTGGTGGGGGGAAAAAACGTACGTTTGTTCCTTGAGGGTGTACAATAAACACAGAATAAGACATTCTGCTCATTTTGCTTCTAAGCTCATGCACACTGCTCAGACTCTGCTGGAAGGCTTGTGTGGAAACATGAACGTCAGTCCAAAGAGAAACTCTTCCTCTTCCTGTTTCCTGAGCCTGAGGGAGGCGGACTGACTGATCGGCTCAATTCAAGAGAAAAATCTGCATTCTAACAAATTTTATTAATATTGGACACCTTCCAAAAAGAGGTAATCGAGCATGTGGGTGAAACTATGGCTCACATGCCGGGCTGCAGCTAAAAAATCTTTTCATTATTGATTCATATTCTGATTAATTTCTTGATTTATCAATTTTTTTTGTATGATTGAGAGCTCAAATTGACATGAACACGTTTGAGAAACTGGAACCAACAAGTGCTAAATAGTTGCTGTCAATCGATCGATTAATCATTTCAGCTGTGGTCACATACAGAATGTGAATATTCAGTGTGTGTGACGGGAATCAAACATTCACTGACTCTCAGGATCAACGCTGATATGGACAATAAATCATGTATCGGTATATTGATTGATAAACTGCGAGGAGGCGGTCCATCATTGTGGAATGAAACCCTTCTATGGTGATTAGCTGGTCGTGTGAACTGAAAAGGAAAATGGAGACTGGGATGTGTCGTCAGGGCGATAATGGCGCTGAGAGCTGCAGCTCTGGACTGTTTATCTTGACGCCACTGTGCATGTTCGCGTTTGTTGATTGTCTTCCTCAATTTTCACTCTGCGGTTTCAAGCTGTAAAACTGTTTCTGTTGTTTATTTCTGAGCTAAAACTTTGCAGAGAAACACTTCAGGTTCTCTGCTTCTCAGACCAAACAGAGCAGGCGAGGGTAGGTGTCACGTGGCGTTCGGACGCAGTGGTTTTCAGCTGCGTGGCGTCTCTGGCGAGTTGTGAGGCAGGTTTGCGGTCAGCGGAGCGTTTTGTGATTTGACAGGAGGGATGATGGGAAACGAGAGTTTCATGGAGCTAACGAGGGGTTTCAATCGCACTTCAACACGCCCTCGTGTGATAATGACCTCTCTGAACTCACTCACTCACTCTCGCCATCGTCGTTGTTCTCGGTGCTCGTTCATAATGTAAATGACAGACGTGTGGACAATAACTGGCACACAGGATTATCACTAACTTCACTGTTGCTATCAGGTACTTGCTGTAGGTTTTACAGTAGCAGGTGTGCAGGCAGATTAAGCCGCCGTTCATCTCCTTATGTGTTGCACGCCGCCGAGTCGCTGCACCGATGCAATTGGGGATTAAGTGCCTTGCTTCGCGGCACTTCAGCAGTAGACGTTGAGGGAGAGAAGAGCGCTTCTCATGCAGTTCCTCGTGCTGATTTTTAAAGCGCCTTTTTTGGGCATTAAAGACGGCAACTTTCCGGCTGGTTGCTTGATTTTTGTAACCGCTGAGGCTCCTGCCGCCTCGCCGTTGCTTTGACGACGAATGACTCCTGTTCTCACATCATCCTCACCAGGTTACCGTGGTTCTGTTAAAGGGCACTTTGTGGAGGTTGGCTTGTTGAGTGGCCTGCACTGCGTAATGAGAGAAGGCAATTTGTTGGATTTTAGTAAGAGGGATGGTGAGCTTTCCATCATGTTTTACCTAAAAAAAACTTTACTCAGATACATTTAAAGTGTTTGTTCTGTACTAAAGAGATGGCACCCCTGTGTATATATTTACTGAGATTTACAGAAACTAGCAGTTTACAGAAGTACAGTGTATTTCAGCAGATGTCTGTTTGTGGAGGGGGACGAGGGGGACGTGAAGAAAACATACTGTAGTGATTTATCGTCACTTATTCATATTACTTAAGGAACACACACAAAGACAAAATATGTGTACATACATGAGATTTTTAAAGTGTGGTGGAAACTGTCTGTCCGCCGCTTTTCTGTTTGATTCTTATTTATTCAACTGGTTCTTTACTGGTCACGGAGGGCAAAGGGTCCTCTGAAAATTTGCCTCTTTTGTGGTACGTGTTCGCCGACCTGGGACAAACCGAGTCCTCACCTGCCACAACTCAATCTGTGTCTTTCTCGATGTCATTCGTCCTCTTTGGTCATTCACATCCATCATGCGAGCGCTACTTTCAGTTCAAAAGAGGATGGAAGGAGTTTGGTTGCTGCTGTGGCGGGAAAAGTCCAGAAAAAAAAAAAAAACTGCGAGATGAGCGCCACAGTTTCCTCAGAAACGAGCCGAGAGGCCGATCTCACGTGGTACCTTCACCTCGGGGTCTCTTTGTCCCAGGTCTGCTCATGTTCTGGTGGCTTTGGACAACAGTGAGTTGCCTTTAAAGGTAGACTTAGTTATCTGACATGGCCACTCCCAAACAGGGGTGACATCTGCATGACAGTGAATTCAGACACCTTCTGAGTCGGAGTTACTGTGAAAATCTCCTTATTTTTACATTCTTATTTTATCTCCCATAGTTTTCTAACTTCCTAAAACACACAGATATGTAAATGTAAAATGCTTATAAAGACTAATTGTGGTAATGTTCAGCTGGTGAGCTTTCAGCTAATTCCAGTGAATTAGTAGCATAACCTTCTTTTACCAGAGCAGCTGTATTTTACACAGCAGGTCTTTCTGTGAGGTTGTAATTCAACAAATATGGACGATTACAGTATACATGAATATTTACTTCAGTTTAACTCGTCAGTTCTTCCAGTCAGGAAAGTTTTAGCAGCTGTTTGGAAACCAGTCACCACTTATGAATCTACATCTATCTTTGATATAATTTCCTGTTTCCAGTCTGAGCAGAAAACTCTTCTTTTTCCAAACCACCTGATTCTTTCCACAAACCGTCCGAAGAGATTATTACTGGATGAGTTCACACCTTTTCACGTCTGTGCTGAATCAGTTCTCACATGCTGTGATTCTTCCTCCTGTTCATGAAGAGGTCTTCCTCACTCCAAAGTTTAAGTTAATATGATACCTGACAATACCTGGGTGCTGTTATTCTCTCTGTGTAATCTGATTACTTTACTTTGCAGAGGCGCCCTGTGTCAAACATTAACACCTTTACTTTTTTAAATTATATTCTAGATAGATAGATAGATGGATAGATGGATATACTTCATTTAACCCAAGCTGGGAAATTGCAGTGCAGCAGCACATAATAAAATATCAAAATAGCGAGCAGTAAAAAAATTATATACATAATAATAAAATAACAAACAGTAGTA
The DNA here is from genome assembly GCF_017976325.1 of Chelmon rostratus. Taxonomy (NCBI): domain Eukaryota; kingdom Metazoa; phylum Chordata; class Actinopteri; order Chaetodontiformes; family Chaetodontidae; genus Chelmon; species Chelmon rostratus. The sequence goes on from NC_055659.1 coordinate 1,971,029, forward strand.
GTTCTGCACATGTGGTGGGTTTTATCAAATCACAGAAAGCCTGGGACCAGGTATCAGAGACCTGATTGGTTTCTGGGTCTCCGTGCAGAATATAATGAAGCTGCTGGGTTGTGTATGAGGGGCAGGTGGAGGAACCGGAGCTCCACAGTAAATCTTTGCTAAAGATCACAACAGCTTCAGAGAAAGTGTAGAATTGATTTTTGCACAGGATCGGGACCGTGGATTTCGTTCTCTATCACTTCCTCTGCGTGACATGGACATTATGAACAGGAGGAATGATTACAGAGTCTATTTTAATACTCATGTGGGCAACAGACCTGTAAAAATGTGAACCTGTACATTCTGGAAACTGAGAAATAAAAGTGAATGCAGTTATACTGAGACACTGAGGCCGATTTATCCTCTGCTTAAAGTAAAAAATAAAACGCCTGCCTACAGTAATTCCTCTCAAACTGTCCTCAGCTTCGATTCAGTTTTCTCTCTTTCACATTTAACGGTCAGTCTAACATCCCTGCTTCAAACTGCTGATCCTCTGCCTCACTTGGTTTTACAACTAAAATCACATTTCACATCTTTTAGTGCATCGGAACAGTTTAAATCCACCTCTGGCAAATGTTGCTGTGAGTTTGGAGTGTGGCTTCATGTGGCTAAGTCTTCCTTTAACTTGCCTGTTGTTGCCTTTAGTTTCTAACGTTCTCTTTTCTTAAAAAAAAAAATATATACGTAGGTGAATAAAACATATCAAAGGTAGTCTGGGCAGACTTTTTGAAGATATATTGAAGTTCTTTGGATAATATCACAACAACTACTACTACTACTTGTAGGGAGATTTTATCAGATATAGCTTTAAGAGAGATTCAATTCAAAAAGAAGATTTCTGTAAATACAGTTTGACTTTTGTTTGCTTCTGGGTTTTTCTTTTTAACTAAATGGGTTGATTATAAAATCAAAATGAAAAAAATCTGACCTTGGCTCACTTCTTTACATGCAAAATGAGGCACCGTTTTGTTTGTGGATTTTTTATAGGGTCATCATGTCGTCCTTTCCAGTCGGATATCAAATATCAGCTCGTGTAAATAGAACGACCAACAAAAGCTTTTGAAAAGTTTTGTATTTTTATTTCTTTCTATTATTTAAGATGAAATTATTATGCTTTGGACATAACGTTCTACCATTTTTATGACGATGCTTACATTGGATAGGCATGTTTACGTTAACTTGAGAAGATTATTCTGTGATTCCAGTTTCATTTCTAATGAGACGGTTTGATTATTTAAAACGCTAACATGACTGGAACGGAGATTTTTTTCTATGTTTGGTTTGGTTTTACTGTCCCACGCCAATTATATACCAATAACACCATGTTCTGTTAACAATAAAATGTCAATAAAAGTGAAAACTTCTTGTCTAAGATGTGTTTTTCATTGAGTGGATGACGCACACGCTCATGCATTATTTGAGTTATTCAGGTTCCTCCTTCCACTGAACTGTCTAACACGTATCTTCATGCAGTTAAAGCTTACTTTTAAAAATGTCCTACTGGCTTCCAAAGCGGCCTCGCAGCTTACTGAACCGACAGATGAACTCTGCGATCGAGATTCATCTTAAACTTGGACTCATCTCATCGAAGCAACTTTCAAACTGTAAATTTGCATGACAACTTGCACTCCTCTTTGGAGCATAACTCAGTCAAACCTGAACACACAGCCATGACACTCAGATTTTTAGATTCAGCGTGACTTCCTGCAGATATGTTCAGTTCTGATAAACATGAACATAAATGCTTAGAAATTACAGAAAAAAAGATTCTGTAATCTCCTTATTCTCCTTATAACTCCAGAACTTTCCTGAAAATAATGTTATGTCTCGTTGGATCTGTTGAGGTGTTGTTCACTGTTGTCCGGTCTGTGTCTTGCACTTCCTGTCTTATTGTGAAAACTAGTTCTCCTCTCGTTTCAGTCCCTTGACTTCCTGGTGTTTCCCGCGTGTCTGATTGTCTGCCCCGCCCTGATTGTCTCTACCTGTTCCTTGTTACCTCGTGTATATAATGTCTGCGTTTCCCTTGTCTTGTGCCAGATTGTCTTGTGCCAGCCCTGTGTTGCAGTCAGTCCAGTTTGTCCTCGTGAATCTCCATTATTGTAAAAGAGTCTTGTTTTTGGTTTTGTCTCCTGAGAATATCCTTAGCGCTTTTTGTTGTACTTTAGTATTTCTTTTGTACATTTTTGACACCTTTTGTTCTATTTTGTAATATCACCTTGAGTTTTGTAATAAATCAGCTTGAAGCCTTTTGTTTTGAAAGAAGTGTCTGAGTCGTGCATGTGACTCCAGTACTTTGAGCCTTGCCAGCATCACAAATAATCACATTTTCCAGTCACAGTTGTCTGAACATCCGTGGACATGTTACAAACATACTTTTAATAGTGCCAATTTTCCTAATGTGATTAAATATTTTGGCTAAAATAACATGATTATTCTCCAGATCGAAGGACAGAATAACAATAAAAGTTATAATATCGATCAATGTTTCTCATGTTGCACCATCTTTTTTTTTTTTACATGAATAAGGCTGAATCTGAATCACATAACTCTGCCATACATGTATTTATTCACACAAGCTGCTGTCTGACAAAGGCTGTGTTATTTTTTAGGCTTCTCTTTTTAAAGCGCAGCTCTTTTGTCACATTAAGAATGTTTTTTGTCTGACTTGTTAGCTTTGATGTTGTTTCACTGCTGTTTTCAGGTCCTCGTGGTGTAAACCTGAGAGGAGTCAGGCTCACAGCTGGCTGATTTTTAATGCTCGGCTTTTTTTTCCTGCTAAAAATCATTTTTAAAAAGCAAAAAGTTTGAATTCACATTTCATACTTGTTGGCATTCAATAAACCCTGATACTAAATTAATTTCTGCAAGTCCATTAACAGTTTTGGGGGCATCTGTGAGATTATGTGCAGTATAAATCTACCAGATGTGCATAATAAATCTGCCTTGTGGTATTTTGCTGAAATACCCCTTTAGGGATATACATGCGTATCCTCTGGTGATGTGCAATATGTTCAACCACCTGCCCAGTAATGGGACTGGACAGACTCTGTAGATACTGATGCCTTCCAACACTGCTTCAATTTCATGGCATTTTAATGTGTCAATTGGAGTTTCCGTGAGAAACTCTCATTTCCCATGTTTTCCTATCTCAGGTCAGCTTTCACATTTCTTTCACAGACTTCATGCTTGGCCGTGGCATTGATCAAAAAACATCATCATTTTTTCACCATTAGTGTCACTGGACAGCAACGGTTTGATGAGCCGGCCCAATGAGAATTAAGCCATTGAGCAAATTACAGGCCCCCAAAACAGTCAATAGATTTAAATGAAGCTGAGTGTGAGCTTGATGTGAAAATAAGAGCAATGTGTCTGATCTGATACAAGCGACTGAGGAGGTTTGATGCACAGTCTGGCTGCTGTAGAAGCTGATCTGATGCAGAGTGAAATAGCTTCCTGACCAGAATCGAGTAGCCATCCTCCACCTTTCGTTGAGAAAGGTAGCCGAGGAGGGCAGCAGCTGGTGTTTGCTGCAGCTCTCTGCTAGGAGATAGTTTGACAGATTGCGCTGTACTTTCTCTGAGGGCTGGAAAGAAATGGAGTGAAGAGTAAAACCTAAAAACTCTACTGAGGTGCGATGCCCGGAGGTTTTCTCTTTGGAAAGAGAAACAAGTTCTGAGAAAGCTTCTGTGAGAGTGGTAAGCCTGAGGCGTAGACGTGAGGATGAGGAGTGACGACGAGAAAGTGGTCAAGAAGATGGAAAACGTAGTTCAGAAGTCTGTAGATGTTAGCAAGGACACAGCATAGAGCTTCTGATTGGGAGTCCAAAACCTGCGGACTGCTTCTACTGCTAAAAGTGAGGCATACTGCAAAATAATTGACTCCATAGCTCCATTGTTGAATGGCCCACTGTTTTTTTTGTAAAAGGTAAAGTTGGGACTGTCACGACCCGTGCTGTGCAGGGTCGTTAAGTTAACTTGTTAAGTTTCCCCTTGTCTGTTGTCTTTGTCTGGGTTTTGTCACATCCTGTTTTATTTTGAAGGTTTATGTTATGTTTCTTTGTTTACTTTACTTCCTGTGTTTTCCCGCCCTTGTGATTGTCTGATGTGTTTCACCTGTGTGTCATTAGTGTTCCTGCCCTGTGCATATAAGTCTGTGTCTTCATCAGGTCGTTGTCTGCGTCAACTTGCTGTCTGCGTATCCCTAGCCATAGCCATAGCCATAGCCCTAGCCCTAGCCCTATAGTGAGTGTTCTTTGTTGCGTTATCTTTGTTCATGTCCGTGTTATCCCTTGGTTTGTCTGTGTTCATGTCCGTGCCGTGTTCCCTGTGAGTTTTTCTAGTCTAGTCTAGTTTTGTTATTTTGGTTACCGCTAGTTATAGCCGATTTTCAGTTCTTTGTTGGATTGTTCTTTGGTTTTGTTTTTATTTCATATAGTGTTATTATCCTCCGAGTTTTCAGGAGTGATTTTTGTTTCTGTTTTGTTAAGTTCTTAAGGTCTTTGTTAGCTGTTTGTTTCTTCCTCCTTCGGGAGCGTTTTTTTAAATTATTTCTTTATTTAATACATTGATAGTTGTTCTTAGTCTTGTCTTTCTCTATAGTCCTGCCACGTTTTGTGTTAGTGAGTTTCTTATGTTGTCTTAGTCTTTTCCCCTGCTCTGTTGAGTTTGCGTGTTTTGTGTTTATTCATTGTTTCCCGGTGTTGTCTTCGTTTTCTGTGTAAACCTATTTACCCTAGTGTGTCTTTGTTCATAGTTCCCTGAGTTTAGATTTACTCTAGTTTTCTTTGTGTTAAATAAATTTGTTAATTTATATCTACGCCCCTTGTGTCTGCGTTTGGGTTCAACCCCTTAGTTCCCCTAAATTCCCCACCTTCCCTGATAGGGACGAGCTTGCAGATGAAAAAAGGTCAATCTCAAGAGTCATTAGAGCTACAAATGTGCAAAACTGGATGAGCTGCAGGACAAATGTACTTGAATAAATGTAATGCTCTTTAGCAGAGTTTGGATGCCCAACAAGCAGCTTTCACAGACCACATTCTGACAGAGATGTTTGTGTTTTAGTAAATCCTGTGAATATTCTGGGAATGGGGGACCATGGAGAGTCCAGGAAAGGGATCACATTAGGAAACATGAGACAAACAGGACAGGATGAGGTGCTGCATCCGGTTAACTAAACCACAGGGCGTCTTCAACAAGAGAGAAAAACATAACAGTAGCATTTTTTTTTTGCACTTTGATTATGAAAGTAATGAGACACATGAAAAACATGAAACATCTTTATTTCAGTCGTCACTGTGGAAATGGTTGACGTGGCCCAAATTCAGACCTCATTAATTCAGTGAACTGTCAGTCGAAGGATTTCAACCAGCCGCCAAGCAAATATTATTATTATATACTTTAAACCTCCCAAAGAATGAAGAGAAACACATTCAAACACAGTAATCAGTAGATTTCTTTGACTTTGGCTGTAATAATACTTTGTTTATGACAGTCAGCAGTTGTCTTGGCTTTAAGCCCCCGATGTTTCAACATCCGAACAAACCCTCTGATGTTTTCCCATTAGTACAGAAACAGTAGATACAGGAAAGGTGTCATGAAGAGCAGGTGAAAGGTTTAGACAAATGAGCAGCAGCCAGCATTAAAGAAGTCCCCGCTCATCTTCTAACTACTCATTAACACCACAGCGTTTCCAAAAAAGTCCTCTAATGAGCAGCAGTGGAACAGCGCAGCGAGCATGTGGGACTTCAGCAACGGCTTCAATCTGGATTTTCCGTGGATTTGTGAATGCATCGTCCGACCCCAATTCAGACTCCACCTTCTCCCACAGTTCCCACAATCTGTTTCATTCACCCGCTGCACCAGGGCCAGTTTAGTACCAGTTGGTGCACGAGATCATGAAACACATGTTGTCCACCCTCCTGTTTCCCATCTGGCACTGGGGGAGCTCTCCTGGGGTGTCTGTGGAGTGAAATACAGCAGGATGGTTTCACAACCTGTGCAGTGACGTTTTGTTTTCTGTGACGTTCATTTCTAGGATGACAAAGAGTCGAAGATGACCTCTCTGAAACCAAACCTCGTCCTCATGAAGTCACTTTTTGAGGAGGAGGTGAGTCAAATTAAAGTCTACATTGATTCTGAATGGAAGTCTTTGCCTTCACAAACTTACATATGTTGAATGTATATTTGCACAAGTTTTTAGATCCTTAAAGGAGTTGTTAAAGGGTCAGTTCACCCAAAATCAAAAATACATTTGTTTCTTGTGATATTATTCATCTATCTAGATTGTTTTGATGTGAGTTGCAGAGTTCAGGAATATAATGGAACTAGATGGCACTTGGCTTGTATAATTTGACCTCTTTGGGCTCCAGACACTTATTTTAATGAAAGCATCTGAGAAGTTCATCTGAGAAGACTCATAGACACCTGAAACATGACAAGGAGCTCAAACTAGACACTGTTTTTAAGGGGTCACAAGCCAAAAAGACTGGGAACCACTGCTGTGATCTTTAGCAACGTGCTGTATCTTATTATCCTTTAATATAGTTTAGAATATGGACGTATTAAACAAGTTGGAAGTCCACTTCCCTCTGAAATGTGGTGGAGTGACAGTATGACATAGTAGAGTCGACGAATGCAGTACTTGAGTAAATGTACTCTGTTACTTTCGAGCACTGAGTATGAGTGTGTACCTTCAGAAGAGGCAGATCCTGAGCTGTCACTATTTGCAGATTCTTGCTGTTTTTCAGTCTCCTCTTCTCGCTCCGTCCTCTCATGACTTTGCTCGCCTCCCATCACCACCGTCGCCAACACAGCAAGTCACACCTGAGCACAGAGACGCAGGTGTTTGCATACATGTAGAAAGCCAGCGGTCAGTTAGCTGACAACCAGTCGTACCAGTTCATTTAATTAAAAGAAAGAATGGCTGCATCAGAGAATAACAGACTCAAACAAAAACAAAGGTTGGTTTTGTTGACAAACTTCTTTACACGAGCATTTTTCATTCCCGACAGACGTGTTAATTACTTCTCTGTTGTTTGGTTCCTACTAATTGTAGTTGTGATTGTGATTAACTGTGATCAGCTTGTGGAGGATTATTGTAGGATTCTGAACAACCTGTAGACCAGAGGGAGACATGAACCATCAGTCAATCCTGGATTTATTGACACTGCTCCGAGTAAACTCCTTTATATCAGAATTTAAGAAGTGAACATCTACTAATACTGAAAGTTGTTCACAAATAAATGTAGCGCCTGTTTTTGCAGGGCCTCTATAAGATCGTCTGAAGCATCGTTATAATCTCCTCCAGTGACCACGTGCTTCCTTACATCTGGTTTAAAGTCCTTCTAGTTTCAAACAGAGTCACGTTAACATATCTTTTGCCTGAGTTTTTGTTTTTACGGTTTCATGTAGTTTGCAGACCAGGATCATCCATCAACCCTCGTCTGAAGTGAATGACTCAACAATGTGTCCTTTGAACTTGTTAAGGAGGATGGCGACACCTGCTGATCGTTGAGGGACATGACAAAAATAACACCGTTCCCTCTGTTGTGTCTCTTTTAAAATGATCAAGTCAGACTTTTCCCATCTACAGCACATAAAGTGGATTTCCTTTCAGTAACTCTGACATTAAGAGCACATGAACTGGACACTGACTACCCACAAACCCTCAGGAGCGCTGTTATTTTTGAACTATATCTTAATATGACGTAGGTGACACACACTGATCAGCCTTTTGAATGCATTCAATTGCATTTTTTTCCCCCGTTCTGTTAGTGCGTCATTCAGCTTTTAGTGCATGAAAACCATCTGCAAAGTTGATGCAAAAGCCTTTTCTTCTGTGATTGTCTGCGTCACTGTGCAACACAGCACCACCTCCAGCTAGCCGACCGTCGTCCAGATGGTAACCTGACCGCTGAGTCCACCTCGCTGTCTGCTGTTGTTATACAAAGATGCGGAGGAAATGAGCAAAGCACACCTATTTCTCTGCCGTTGACTCCTACCATCTGAGGACATCAAGGTCCAGTCAATTAACTTTGCAGTTGGTGGAAATGTCCCCACAACAACTGGAAACTGCTGTTTTATCTGCTGCACAGATGTTCTGCACAGGAATTCTTGAATATTGAGCGGTTGTGTTTCGCCCTGATGTCAGCATAAGCACTGGAAGATAGTTAGTTATATAATACGTCAGAATATAGAAATCAAGTAATTTTTAAAAGCTGAAGACTGTGGGACGACACGGACATGATCTGACATCCGGCTTTATATTTGAACCCCCTGATGCGACCCGCTCTCACTCCCAACTCCTCACATACGGACGCTTGGTCGTGAGGCCTAGGCGTCAGTCAGACAGCTCATTCTCACACCCAGCACGTCATCTGACGTAGTTGAGAGTCAGACATTTGGGGACAGATGGGGTTGTTGGACGGGTCGAGCTCAGGACCTTGCAGGTCTTTTAGTATATGGTTGAAAAATGAGGCTAAAGGGGCACCAGTGTCTTAAAAAGTGATTCGTATGTGAGGAGTTTGGAGTGAGAACGTGTTGCCTGACGACGTCTAGCTTCAGATTTCAACTTTTTCTCAACATAGAAATGTTTCCTCTGCAGTTTTCTGTCAGCACACATCTGCCTTCTGTCCTCCAGAATAAAGACTTTAATGCTAATTTGCTTCCGTCGTGCGGTGTGAGATCTTAATGTTCCCCAGTGATATGAAGAAAGCCTATGTTTATACTCTTTAAATACAGTCTTCGGCCCATGATACACGAGCCTCGAGCTCGTGGGCTGCTGAGACGTTGCTGTCACGATTCTCAAACAAACAGGAACAAAATGCTGCTGAATATTTTCACACTCCCCAAACCGATTTTCTTCACAGCACAGTGACAAACGGACATCGTAACCAGCGCGCCAATACACGAGTAGAAGTAATGAGTGGCAGTAAAACAGGGAGCATGGCGTTCAAAAGAAGAAATTAACTGCCTCACAAACGCGTTACGGCTCTGGAACTGCAAAGCAATAACTAACACTAGCGTGATGATTTCCACATAAAACTTGATTATGGGTCTGACCTTTAGTGCAGACCTAAATATAACATTAGAGGGGAAGCTTCTGTTGGACGGACCTAAAACTTCAACCACAGCAGAGTGCAGGCAACTACAAGATCAAGACACGACCACTGGATCTATGGAGCAAAGTTTAGATTAGACTGATCCAGGCAGCTCCAGCGTAACACATAACGAGTGAATGTGAGCTACACTCGCTTCATTCATGGACTTAAGAGCGTCTCAATCAGCATTCAGCGCGGCCGCCTCACTTCCCCTCCCAGCTGTCACAGCCGGGGAGAAGGCCGGGCTAAATATAGCTCGCTCTCCCTCTCTGAGATATTGTTTTGTTTCTACTCGTGCGCCCTCTTATCTCCAGCGCTGGCCTCTTCGCTTGGAAATGAACTGAATCTGTCTTTGCTCTCTGAGGACTCTCAGCCTACATGTGGCCCACAGTGCAGCTGCAGGGCTCACTTCAGCTGCTCTGCTCTTCGCCTCCTCCTCCTCCTCCTCCTCCTCCTCCTCTCTGTGCTTTCATCTTCCTCTGTGACTTTATGGCCATTTCATGGTTGGTAGTTTGATTCCGACAGGGGAAGATCCGACTGACTGCACGGCCTCACGGGATACAGGAAGGGGAATGAAACACTTCTGGCATGGATGGGGTTCAGTCACTACGAAACAATCCCAGTGTAAGATGAATGATCTCTGACCAGCAGATTAATTACAGTCTGTCTGCAGTATTGATCCGGTCGAGCTGAGGATGAGTTTGCCTCGGCTTCACTCTTCCTCCACTGAGGACCGAGCATCACTACATCAGGACTGACGGAGGACGAACAGACGCTTGACTTCTAAACTCTGCTGTTAGTCATTGGTGCTCTTTATGTTCATTTATATATCTGCACCTGTTTGTATGCACATATATAAGAGTTCAGGGTTTATTTCTACCATCTTTATTCCTGTTAGTTGTTCTTGTGTTCAGCTGTGTGGCCTTTAAATCTTCCTGCAAACTGATCTCAGAGCACTGAGAGCAGATTCCTACTTTGTGTTCACACTCGGCCAATAAAGCAGATTTTGATCAAATAAAGGCACAAAGTATAAACATGTAGGCTTTAATGGAAGTTAACCCCAACAAGACGACCACTGAAGGCTGGGGTTTGACTGTTTTTGTCTGTAATGCTGTCAGATTCAACTGAAATAAACAAAATAAACTAAACATCAGATGTAAGTAGAGCCAAGACTGTTAATTTAATGTTAGAGAAACCTATTGGCCTTGTCACTGCCTTCAAACCGTTTTAATCCTCCTCTGTGTTTATGTGACTGAAAAGACGCGACATGTTTATAACACTGTAAGCCCCGCCCACTGAGGTGTGTGTGTGTGTGTGTGTGTGTGTGTGTGTGTGTGTGTGTGTGTGTGTGTGTAAGTAATTCTAGCCCACCTAGTCGACCCCCTCGTAACTCACAAGACCCGTCCGTCTCCGTCGGCCGTTGGTTCCGATTAGCTCGGGTGTTTCCGGGCAGAGTTTCCGTCAGACGTGTCGGAGAAGCGGTTGACTCCGAAGATCGTTTATGTGTGACAGGAGGGACCACTCCGCGCGTTATAGCAAAGTTTGATTCTTTATCATTCAAGAGTCAGAGTCTACAGCCACGCGAGATGCTAGCAGCTCTGCCAGGTACTGAGGCACAGTCGTTGGTGTATAAAGAGAGTATAAATTAGAGTATAAATAGTGGATGGAGCCTCAGGGGCTGAAAAGTGAAGCCAGTGTGGAAGTGACTTAAACCTGCATTCTTTCTAATGGCCAGCAGGGGGAAAGGCTGGAAAAAGAAATCTGATTGTATGTAAGGTTACGAGAAAATGACCGTACATCTCACCTGATGCTTCAGTTGCTAGTTTCACCTCTTCTTTAATACAACATGATGGTCATTTTGTAAATTCTGATCCTATTTACAGTAAAATGGATGATAAAGCAGGGTTTTCTTTAGGGCATGGCTCTGTACCTGACACACCACTACCACGACGCCTCCTCAGTTCTCAGTCAGATCCAATGAGGACAGAGGTGTAGCAATGTGTAACTCCTGTGGTCGATGTGGTCGATGCAGACATGGATGCTTCCCATACAGAGGGTGCACATTGCTCTTTATCAGACATGGTACTGTTAACCTGATAGCCCTCCTCATGCCTGAACCAGTTTCTCTAACAAAACCAAAGCTCAGAATCAATCACTTTTGTGCTGCTTGTCCAAGTAAATATAAGACACTTATTATACACCTGCTTCAAATTTTTTACTGATTTTAATTCACATCTGGCAGGAAAAGCAGATGTTGGATGTGAGCAGACAAAAACATTAAGGAGTGAAACCGCGCACTTCGCTTGGATGCTCTTTGTCCCCCCCTCCTCTGCTCTGGTTCGTCCCCGCCCCCCTCCCCAAACGGCTGCAGTGACGTCACACAGGTGGCGAGCTAATGGAAGTGTCAACAAACAAGACGTCACACGCAATGGCCGACGTGATTGGCTCCGAGTGCTGATCCCGGTGCTGCAGGAAAGAGGAGGAGGACAGCCGCTCCTGCAGTTGCTATGCAGACTGCTGAAAAGGGAAGACAATTAAAAAAAAAAATGTTTTCTTTAACATGACACGCGCACGCGCACACACACACTGAGTATCTGGGCTAGAAGTAAGTATTTGGGGAGCAGCTGATGGGAGAAAGCAGTATGAAAACATCTGATGGAGGCAAATATGAGGCTTTGAAATGCAGCAGGATTATTAGAATAGAATGAAATAGAGTAAATCTACAAATGACAGTTCACACAGATTGTTCAATAACATGCATGTATTGTCCATCGTTGTCAAATATAAAACTAAACAGGCTGCATATTGCACATAGACCTGCACACATACAGTGCTGCTCATTAACCACCTGCTGTTTGTATATTGGCTTATTTCTAAATTATTATCAATATTTTGATAATGTCACCGATTAAACAACTGAATGAAGAAATGAACTGAACATGACTGAAGCTTGTAAGACCTTGAATTATGAGTCCTTTTGTCAGTTTGCTTTTAGTTTCTAATATTCTGAAATTTTCTTCTCTCTGAATTATTTTCCAAAGTTGGCTTCATCTTACCTGTGTGACGGGCTTTGTGATCATTATTTTGTTATAGATTTTAACCGTATGCACAGATTACAACAGACAGTGAGGAATGTCAAAGTCAACAGTCAAAGAACATTTGGCATTTACATTTACATCGCAGTGACAGTTCTGGTTGTTGTTTTTAAGTGTTATTGTTACATGTGATAATCCTGCAATCCTTAAGGTCATTAGAAAAATCATTTTTTCTTGACATTGACCATTTTGCTTTGTAACAATGATGTTTCCTATGTAAAATAAACAACATTAATAGATCGTGATAACGTTTATTCTACATCATGTCGTTCTGTGACAAACGTCCTGGAATAAACACACTGGTGTAAAGTGAGACATGTTTCCTCGACCAGTCCACAGACTCCTGTTTTAAATCTTTGAAGCACATTTTGAACAGGATAAATCCTGTGTAGTGTCTCTGCTGATGGAGCAACATCCTTTTTGACTCCTTGCGTTTGTAACGCACGGTACGTGCTACGTCACCACGTTAAGCGGAAGTGAACACGTGGGGTTGAAGGATCGGTACGCATGCTGAGCACTCACGAACCATACTCAGGTAATTAAATTAATCTCATTTTAACTAAATATTAACAGTTATTTAAAGTCAATTTTAATTGCGTATTAGGTCGAAGCTGCCCGTCGATTAAACTTGAGCTACGGTGACGTGTTTTCTGTCTCTGGCTGCTAAACGCTAAATTTGAGAAAACTAGCTAGCTGGCCAGCTAGCCTCGATAGACCGACTGGACTGTCACAGCTGGTCCACTCGTAAATTATTCGATTTCAAACTCACTATATGTTGTGTAACCAGCAACTCATCGCCGTGAACAAATGTCAGTGTTATTAACGTTAACGTGTGCTGTTCCAGGATCAGAAGTTAACACTCCTCTCCATCATCATGGCCGTGAGAGCATCGTTTGAGAAAAACAACGAGATCGGCTGCTTCGCCAAACTGACTAACACATACTGCTTGGTGGCGATCGGCGGCTCAGAGAACTTCTACAGGTGAGACTTTACTTTTTAACATGAGTGTCATGTGATTTCTATTCAGGTCAGACAGCCGCAAAAAGCTTGATTCACTCGTTTTGGGTAGCATGGAGGCTAAATTAGCCCGCTGTGCTTTAGCCAGAGCTGCGGCGCGCCGGCTGATGTCACCTGAGTGCAATCTTTATCATTGCCTTTATGTAAGATGAGGTGTGTCAGCTCAGTGGCACAAGTCATTGTCGATGACAAAGTACATGTCCAGACATGTCTGAGACTAAATACGGAACATGACTTTACAACATGGTCATCACAGTGGACTGCAGGGTGAAGAGTAAGTGATGGGAGCTCAGTGTCAGCTTCATTTACAGATCGAGTTCTAACATTACAAGCTTCGTCATGTTCATTTTGACAACACAACCATCTTGATTCTTAATAATATAATAAATAACCATCATTATTCCAGTAATGGTAGATAGTGACTGTGATCGTCTAATCCCAGGTTTATTTCTTATGTTAGACCTCATTTATTCAAGTTGAGATATCTCTACTGTTAAGTTTTTAACGTACTGTCTCTTTCACCAACATTTTAAACCCAGGATTGAAAGTCAAGTCGATTGATGGATCTTTCATTACTGACAAACACCAGACAATAACTAACATTTAGACCGGTTGTTAGTTTATGGCGGGTATATCATTATCCATGTGCCCGAGAAGTACCAAGAAATTCAGTGCAGACATGTCAAACTAGGTTTGATTTTATTTAGAAACAGTGTCACACAACCCTGATTCCAAAACAGTCTGGACTCTAAATGTTAGTTATTGTCTGGTGTTTGTCATTACGCTTTGGTGCTGTCCCAGGTGGCAGCCTCTAGCAGCAGCTCCCGTCGTGTTTTTTAAGTTTCATTAACTGCAATTTCCCAGCTTGGGATAAATAAAGTATATCTATCTATCTAAATGTCAACAAAAACAGATTCAGTCATTAACAGTCAAACTGTGACAATAGTTTAAGTGTTCCTGAGTCCAGGTATTAATCTCCTTTATCCAATCATGTGTTCACAAAGTGTTGAACCTTGCTCCATCCTCGCTGTGAACCACTGAGCCTTTCAATCATGATACTCTCACCTGTTATGTGTCAACAAGTTCACAAATTACTGATTGGTCTTGCAACTGTAAATTTCTACAATTAGCAGTTAGAAATGATGATTTTCATGATGCATGAGTCTACTTATTATTTTCATGAGTGATTGATGAGTTGACAGAGAAGCAGTGAGTCTGAAGCCACAACCAGCAAATGTTTGACATTTTTACTTGGCAAAGTCACTGAAATAGCCAATCGATTGTTAAAGTTATTGTTGATTAATTTTCTTTGGATTGACTAATCAATTAATCAGCTGATCATTGCAGGACTCACTATAGTGCCATCACACTCAGCAACATTAACATCGACATCAGATTAATGTGCCGTATTCGGCTGCATCCATACCAAACCTCATTAAAAAATCTGCCGATTAAAGATATCCTTCCCCATAAGAAGACATGCATACCATAACAGAATAATTGAATACATTTCAAGAATCATGGGGACGTCTTTTGAAATTCAGCATGTTAACGATCCAGCACGCAGTCCTGTTTAAATGTAATCTCAGTGTTTGAGCTAAATGAAGATTTTATGCGAAGGACTCCTTTGTCTGTTGGATGAGCGGTGTGTTGACAACTGGTCCAGGACAGAACAGCCAGTCCAGGTCCTCAGTGGTTTCCACGCAGAGCTCAAATGAGTGACGTGCTCTTGTTGTTTGTGTGACTGCAGCGTGTTTGAAGGAGAGTTGTCAGAAACCATCCCAGTGGTTCACGCCTCCATAGCAGGCTGTCGCATCATAGGGAGGATGTGTGTGGGTGAGTAATGCTCTGGAGCGCGCACACACACACACACACTGCTTACATCTATTTGCTCTTTTGTGTGGCTTCTGGAAATCTTTATAGCTCTGATTCTTCACAACAGCTTTTCTTTTATTCTTTGAATATGACCTCTGTCCTTGTTTTCCAGCCCTGGTCCCAAAAGTTCACCACAGTCTTTTTTTTTTTTCTCCCTGTCAATACAACAGGCCGAACAAAAAAAACAAAAAAAACAAAAAATCAAGATACGTAGTTTATTTGTGACCAGTCTCACGGCGCTTTCAGGCGTCACCAGCACAGACCAACACGTCGGTGTTCCTGATGACTTGTCTGTTTGTCTTGCTATCAGGTAACCGTCACGGCCTTCTGGTGCCCAACAACACGACAGACCAGGAGCTGCAGCACATCAGAAACTGTCTGCCAGAAGCAGTGAGGATCCAGAGAGTCGAGGAGCGGCTGTCTGCTCTCGGCAACGTCATCGCCTGCAACGACTACGTAGCGCTGGTCCACCCCGACCTCGACAGGGTGAGACACACACAGACACACACACACACACACTCACACTCACACTCACACTCAGCTAACAGTGGCACCCACAAAGGGGCTCATAACGAGCGAATGGGGCGGGGCTTCCTGCTGCTGTAGGGATGTGCCAGTACTCGTGTTTCCATCCATGTGTTTTAAAGAATTTTAAAGAAGAACATTAGAAAAGAGAAGAGTAGGAAGAAGTAGAAAGGAGAAGAGGAGGAAGAAGAAGCTGTTTCTTCTCTCCCATAACGTGAAAAAGAACCTCCCTCCGTCTGTCCCTCGTGGATGGCGACTGGTTTTGTTTCTTCTTCTTCTTTATTAGCTGTTGGTTCTTATTCCCTCCAGACCAGCTGATGGAAACACGTGTATGTCCTGACTGGAGCTTGTTATGTTGTGAAGTTTATTCCACATTTGATAACCAGTTGTTTTAGTCATTTAGCAGGTAAAATAAACACATTTGCTGGTTGCAGGTTTCGTCTTCACACATGTGCTTACTGTCTCTTTCATATTATCATGAAGTAAATATTGAAATGTTGCTGAGCAAAGACGCTGGGCTCCAGTTAGTAAGAGTTCAGTCAGATAAATAACAGATACTGATTGATTCATGTGCGGTTGTGATAAAGGGAAATGAGCAGTGTCGTGCAGGTGGTGTCACTCATGTCAATCATTGTTGATGCTCTCTCTCCTCCTGCCCCTCCAGGAGACGGAGGAGATCCTCGCAGACACCCTGAAGGTGGAGGTTTTCCGTCAGACGGTAGCAGAGCAGGTCCTGGTCGGCTCCTACTGCGCATTCAGCAACCAGGGCGGCCTCGTCCACCCAAAGACGTCTATAGAAGATCAGGACGAGCTGTCGTCTCTGCTACAAGTTCCCCTAGTGGTGAGTGAGGGGACGACGGGTCGAGGGGCTCGGGCTCGGCTCTCACAGCTGACTAGTGAAGGACTCCTGACAGCTACTCTGTCCCTCACTCTCTGTATATGATGTCCTCCTTAGTTAGTGTTGCCACGTCCGTCCAGCTTTCCATTCTCACCCTGCACCAGCTAATGTAAGCTAATGCTAATAATCAAACTCTGAGTCACCTGAAGTCCGTCTCCAGCAGACGTTTCCCTGTGACTCTTTAAATCGAATGGTATCGTTGCTGTTTGGAGGAGGGGTTTGGTGAAGATCACAGAACAGCCAACCACTCGAGAAGTAGAGAGTGAAGAGACGGAGTGAGATAAAGAGTCAAAGTTAGCTCACTGGAATAAAACAGAGGGTTTCAATAACTGTTCTGGTCGAATCAGAGACAGCACAGGAAGAGGAGGCTTAAACATAACACGCATCACTTCCTTCAGCAGGAGACAAAAGAAACACAAAGTTACATTTTCACACCAGTAAAGCGAACTTCCTGTTCAGGCCGGCACAGTGAACCGGGGCAGTGAGGTGATCGCGGCGGGGATGGTGGTCAACGACTGGTGCGCGTTCTGCGGCCTGGACACCACCAGCACCGAGCTGTCCGTCATCGAGAGCGTCTTCAGACTCAGCGACACGGCGCAGCCCTCCGCCATCGCCACCAGCATGAGGGACTCGCTGATCGACAGGTGACTGACGCACACACACACACACACACACTGGACATTTTGGGAAATTACATAGAGTTCCATTCATTTCCTGGAGATTAACCATAACCACTGACCCAAAGATCTGCTTACACAGCTTTTGTCCCCAATTGCACCAACTGTCCACAGTTAACTGAACTTAAAGGATAACTTTCATTTTTTACAACCTGGACCTTATTTGTAGCATTAAATACGCCCATTTACTCCCCCAGACAACTTTGGTGGCATTTGGAGTCGTTTTGAAGAAATTAGCCCCAGAGGAGCGGCGCGTATATCCGTACAATGCGAGTACTCGGGGCATCCATGCGCAGCCTCTATATAACGCATAATCTGCAGAAATTCGTTCATATTCCAATATTTAGTTCTGATATGCTGGTGCTATTCCTCTCTGAGCCGGCGGTCGGCTAGTTCAGCTGTAGTTTGGCACAGCTATGGTTCGTTGTTGCGTATTCGTAGCCGAGTCAGAGTCAGCTGTGTTGTGGCTGGCTGCTCGCAGCGCCCGGCGTTCGGTAATGACATCATCCACGTCAGAGGTAGTTGTCTAGAGACGCCGGATGTTGATAACATGCCACCACGGGCTCAGAGGGGAATAGCACCAGCATATCATAACAAAATATTGGAATATGAACGAGTTTCTGCAGATTATGCGTTATATAGAGGCTGCGCATGGATGCCCCGAGTACTCGCATTATACGGATATACGTGCCGCTCCTCTGGGGCTAATTTCTTCAAAACGACTCCAAATGCCACCAAAGTTGTCTGGGTGAGTAAATGGTCGTATGTAATGCTACAAATAAGGTCCAGGTTGTAAAAAACCAAAGTTATCCTTTAAGTCTGAAATGTGCCGCCAAAAACACACACACACACACACACTTTGTGGCATAAATGAAATGTAAACACATTTTTATAGTCTCGTGTTATTAAAACCTGATGAGTTTGGCTTCCTGGCCTGTTTTCGGTGTGTTTGGTTCTGGTTCCTGCACATTAAGAACCATTTGTCCTCCTGCTTGTGAAACCTGCAGCTTCACAGACAGAGCAGAGCGTCGGTTTGTTCACTGCTGCCTCCCTGCTTTCCTCGTTTCCCAGGAGCTAAAACTGATTCATTTGGAGGAACCGCCCATCTCCCGTATCTTGTTGAATCTAATATTGCAGTTACAGGAACAGGAGCCTTTAAATGCCCCCCCCGTGGTTTCACCGTTCCTTCTGCTCTGTTTCCATCAGCATGGCGTAAGCCGCCTCTGCCGCTTCCTGCCGTTGAAGAGTTTCTGCTGCGGTTCGCCTGGTCTCACATGAAGCCGACAAGCTGCTGGACCTCAAGTCTCAACCGAGAACACCTGCTTCTACACAGTACCATTCACTTCCACTCAGACGTCACCGCTCCCACCTGCAGCCACGTTGCACTCATCATCATTTTGTGCCTTTTTTACTTTTGGTTTAGTCTTTCTAAAATCTTTCCTCTGGTTACTTCAGTAGAATATCAGGCACTGAAACAGGCCCAGCTGCACCTCACCTCTAATGTTGACTGTCGGTTTTTAAAGGAGAGGCTGTTGATCAGAGGCTTGAAGTTGGCGATCAGGTTGCTGGAGGCCTTTCAGTAAAACGGAGAAAATGGTGAAAGAAATCTGAGCATTTCAGTCTGATATTTCAGCCTCTGTGGCACTAATGAGAATATTTTTAACCAAACAGGGAGAAATAAGTTTGAATGTTTTCTCCCTGTTTGGATAAAAGTGACCAAGGCACCGTTAAAGGAATTAAAAATCAAACTTGTTTGTGTGGCTGTATCGTTTAAAGATGTCTGAACTCTTCTGTTAGGAGCTCCTGCTCTGAATGTAAATCTAATGTAAACAGGATCGTCGCTCTAAAAGGCCACTCCGATGGGCGACAGCAACATCAACTCACTCGATTTGTCTCTTAAAGTCACGCTTCAGTTCCTCCTGTCGTCTGTAGCTCTCAGTTTCTCATCAACACCACTAAACTGTATCGCCATCAGACGTATCTCTGATGCTTGAAGGTTGTGACCCAACTGAAACTGTAAGAGCCAACGATAACTTGGTAAAGTCAATGAACGAGCGCTGATCAATTTTCCCTCTTCAGCTCTGAATTCACACGATTTGATGTCGTAGCTTCCAGCAAACTGACGGTGAGATAAACACACAGTTATTTCAGAGACGAATGATTCAGATGCAAACTGACTGACTGAAAATAGTTTTTACTTCAGAATGAATGAAGACCTGCCAGGTGAACTCGGTTGATGTTTCTTAACGAACGTTACGTCTCGTCTGTCTTGTAAAATAAAATAAATCACACTTTTTACCTGCTTGATGTGTTCTTTTGAGGTGAACAGTCGGCATCAGTCGCAGCGTACACAAGTCACAAGTTTAATGTGCGGGAACAGTGTTGGGAAGTAATCAAGTACATTTACTCAAGTACTGTGCAATTCTGAGGTAGTTGTACCTTTTAGTATTCATATTTTATGCTTCTTTAAACTTCTACTCGGCTGCACTTCAGAAGGAAATCTTGCATGTTTGACTGCACAACATTTACTCGACAGCTGTTCTCACATTAAGATTTTACATTAAAAAATGTGACAAGTTAATAAAATAATTAACCAGTTTAAAACTTCCACTGAAGTGTTTTTACTTCTAAACTTCTCACATGGTTTCACTGAAATAACCAGTCGAAGTCTAAAGATGTAAAATTAAACATTATTAAGATTAAGGTCTAAAAACATTTTGTGTTTCCTTGACGACCCCTCAGATTTAGTGGTGCCCCCTAGGTTGGGCACCACTGGACTAAACTAGCTAACTGTATATAACCCATAAGAACCCGGACCCATTTCTGCTTTTAGGAAAATTATGGGGGACATAAGACAGACTAAATAGACCACACAGAACACCACCCCCTACTGTCCAAGATCTCAAATGTTACATAATGTGTCACGTTGGGCGTTGAGAACACGGATTATTTCATGTTTTAGGAAAATTTTGACGTGTGACACGTGTGTCACCGTGGGTTCTTATGGGATAAAGTAGTAGAAAGTAGCTCCACCTGCAAAATGCTGCTTCAGTAAATAATGTAGAATTTCTCAGTTTGAGGGGACGTTTCACTGTTATTGAGGCTCAGAAGACATCTTCAGCACTCAATGGGACCATTCAGTCCAGTCAAATAGAGAACACCACATATCCCCACAGGACGCGTGGATCCGGGCCTCGTCGCAGCAACACGGATAGAAGACGAGAAAAATATTTTAAAGGCAGCTTTTTATTTATTGGCAAATGCTTTGAATAAGGTTGTAGCAATGCATCTATGTACACCCTCCAAACAGTGACAATGTCAGAAAGCCGAAAGAAAAACACGCTTTGTAATACAGCTCGATTATATGATCGTTTATACGCACACGTTTTTTCGTTTGTTTCAAACATACACATACACTTATTTTCAGTTTTTGGTTTGGGAAACATCTAAAAAGACTTTTTTTCTTTCTTATACAATACAATTTTATCTATTGCGTAAAATCAATATACAATTATAAAAAAAAAGTCAAAACATGCAAGGTTTGTAGTGCATCACAACCGTTTGTCTATAAAGTCGTATTAAACAAAGGCAGAACATACAGAGAGCAGCAGTGCTCTGGAGGAGTACATACAAAAAGAAGAGATACTTGTTATATAGATACAGGAATTCCTAAAAAAAACTCAATGCCAACTCTTTTTATATTTGTATTAATTTATGTGCAAAAGAAGCTCATTCATTTCCAACATTAAATACATTTTATTATGTCTAATGCTCAACTCTATGCTACCGTGACACACGCAGTGTTCTTACAAGCTGTCTGACACGAGGCCAGGAGGGGGCGTCGACCTCGCGGCGGTCAAATGCTCTTAAAGCGGGGCCTTGCTTCACCTCGCCTCAGCTGAAAAGCTTCACTGGGATCTGATTACTTCCTGGCGTCCGCTCCTGCCGAGCGCAGGCTGCGTCAGCTCGGCTCGGGGAACGAAGCTGTCCAAGCCAAAGGGAACTTAGAAGAAAACACAGTGTCAAAACAAAAAGATCCCGTCCTGTAATCATCCCCCTGTAATTGCTTGTGACCCCTTGTTTGCCACTGTGGAGACAGTATCCCCTCCTGTGCTGCTAATCCTGACCAACAGTGTCAGTTTCCAGCCAGATAACTGCTCGCCTCATTTTCTTAAATCCTACGTTTGTTCTTCCTCCAGAACTGATTTTTTTTTTTTTTTTTGCATGAAAAGCAAGCAAGCGTTTAACTTTACAACTGTTGGAACAGAGAGCATGCCTCGTGTGATCTACTGGATGGGTCGTTAATGCATCGTCACCTGATTGGTTGTTGATGACATCAAACATGTGTGGTTAAATGTGGGTGTGCAGGAAGACGGGTGAGTAGTGATTATACGTGTGTATTGTGCTTACGGGGCAAGAAGACATCAGGGTCAGTCTGTTAGTTTGGGCTGTTAACATGCTGTTGACCTGCCTGTAGCAGCGTGTGGCTAGTGCTAGCAATAATGCTAACTTCCCTTGTGTGACTGAGCAGTTCGTACATTACAGTAGCTTTACAGGGGAGGGGGTGGAGTCGTGTTGAGTCACCTGACAGCGCCGCTGTTCTCGTGTGTCTGTCAAGGTGTGGAAACCTGAAAGGGTGTGTGGGGGGGGGTAAATATTGCACGTGTACAATGTATTACTGTCATCTTTAGCCTGATTGTCAGCTACTCGGTAGCCAGTGGCGAGTTGGCAAGTTGAGCTTGAGGCTGACGGTAAATGTATGATTAAAACAAACTCAGAAGTAGCTACATAACAAACTGAACTACAGCTAATATTTCCAACAAAGGACAATCATTAAAAAACTACAAAGTGAGTTAAAAAAGTTAAAAGGTAAAACAACAATCACTACAATCTCGCTCCTAGCTTGTACTACTGCTGTTGCCATGACGAGGATATACTGTAGACTCACACAGCAGATCGTTATGGTAACTGTGCTGCGTTTCAGTGACTTTATCAGCCGAGCTTCAAATTACATCCCGAACTCTGACTGGCTTGCAAGTTTCAAGTTTAGCTTCCTGAACACATTGCGTCTAGTTTTAAGGATGAAAATCGATTTTACTCGCCGATTCCAAACTCCGTCACAAGCCATTGGTTGGTTTGTCCCGCCTTTTTTCAAAATAAGAGACCTCAGTCCGTGGAACCAAAAGAACGAGAGAGAAAGTAAAACTAGAAACACTCAGAGACGATTGTGTACTGTAACTCTGAGGGCAGGAGAGACACACGGGGTGTCCTCTGGCTTTTGTAGCTAGTGTTGTACGTACTGACCAATATGAAGAGGGCGCTCGACTACGACAGAAGAGAGGGACGAGGGGTGTCTGTCACATGTGCACTGAGTGACGGGCTGCTGCTACGTGGGCCTGAAATGCAACAAAGTGGAGAGGATCATGGAGTTTGGTGGCTTCTGCTCCCCTCAAGCGTCCCCCTCTGACCTCCCCCCCGTCCTCCCAGCACCTGAAGATGTCCCGCTCTCCCGCCCCTCCCCCTCCCTAGCAGCCGAAGGTCTCCTGCGAGGCGTAGACCATGTAGAGGAAGCCGTCCTCGTCTCTCTCCTGCTCGTAGATCTCGGAGATGGGCGTGGACACGGACACCATGCTGTGCTGGTTGACCAGCAGGAAGAAGGCCTGCGTGGGGTTCAGCTGCAGCCGACGCCTGGGGGGGAGACGGCGAGGATGGGAGGAGAGAAAGAAAAAGATGCTGAGGAGGTTTTAGTGCTTCTAACATCACCTGTCGCCTGATTCTCAGCTTTACTTCCTTCTTTTTTGAGGATGCGATCATGACTGTCAGCTTCACTACACATCAGCTGTCTGCAGTCTGGGGGTGTGTTCCATTCTGCTATCCCTCCTCCATCCAGCATTACTGAGGATGTCTCAATCCACTAACTGCGTCTCGGAGGAGACAAAAAGGGAGGAACCACAGTTTTATCCAGCGCAAAGGTTTTTTAGCAGACAGCATCAACACACTGATTGGAGTCTGTTCACTGATTGATCAGCTGATCTGATAACAGCTGCAGTGTAAACAGCATTACTGTAATATTAGTGACTGAATGACTGGTAATGCTGTAGATTAGGAAAACAGGTGCCTTATTATTCATGAAGTAAAATATTAGAGACTTGATAGCAGCATCATACAAAATCATTGTAAAATGAAGGAAGACTTCACTCTCAGCTGCTATCAACAAATTGAATTCTTGTCCACATTTTAGAAGCTGAAACTATTTGGCAATTTGTTTGGAAAATTAACTGATTATTAAAATACTCACAGATGAGATTTTCTGTTAGGGATGCCCAGATCGATTGTTACTGGCTGATATTCACATACGCGATCGGGATTAAGACACTCCATCTGAACGAGCGTCCTCCTGCTGCTCCACCAGAGCACGTGGGTGGAGCAGAGTGATTTTTTTGGAAGTTGGAGCGACGCCTCATCTGCCGCTGCATCCTGCTCCAGATTCAGAGTTCAAAGTGATTGAAAGCCTCTCTGACTTTTGATGCTGATGCTGCGTCGGTCATGTTGTTTAATTAAAGAACGTTGATGTTCTCGCTGTTTTTATCAGCTTAACAAAGACACATTAACCTTCAGTTTGAGCTGCGTTGGGTTGTGGTTTTCTAAATGAAATGAAATGATGTGTTTAAAGTAGTCGGGGAAGGAACCCGACGAATCTGGCGAGCTCAGAATTCGTCTGTGTTTGATCTAAAATGAAAGTACGACGCAGCTTTTGTCTTTTTGTCGAGAGATGAGCGATGCTGAGCGGCAGGAATGAACGGTGAGCGGTCACACGCTCTGCCCGCCACCCCCTGCACACAGCGCCAGAGGAGGGCGTATGCCAGCCGTCCTTCTAGACTTACTGTGATCTAATGTTGCATTGCACCATGGGAGTTCTTTGTACGCTCTGCTGATGAACAAACTAAGTAAAAGCATGTTGACAGAATAAGAAACCAACAAGATCGACTTTTTGTGGTTCTTCATTCTGTGCAGTCACACAGCATTTATAGCCGAGGTTACGCTGCCACCTGGTGGAGATCCCAACACGCGACAACGCAGTCAAACGGACGAATTGATCTAGTACTGCTCCACCAGCAGCTATAACTAAACAAAAGATGATCGGTATCAGCTGATATGGCTCATAGACGATCAGGACATCCCTGCTTCCTGTAGATTGACTGAATCAAGTCATTAATGCTTCTGTTTATTTAATACCACAACATATTGTATAGCATCATTGAAATACATTCAAAACTTTGCAAAAAAAAAAAAGATGAACTGTAATTATTTTTTTTTATTTGATCACGTGAACTTTTTGTTTTTAGCTCCCTTCAGCTCCTCTCTCCAACCTCGCTTTCCACCACCAGCCTTCACTTTGATTCAGTGCTGCTCTGCCGAACCTCTCATAACTCTGGAGTGTGATTTACAGCATGCAGAGCCATCGTGCATGCACCGGGAGAAAATTAATCTAGAGCAAACAGAATTATATCACCAAAATATCTGCCTCGTCAGCATTTAAGGCTGTCAATGATCGATTCTGTCAACCCACGCAGATATATTGAGGTATTTCTGCACTGCAGGACAGTACAGTCTTAATTTACTGCCAGTTAATCTCCAGCTGAATATAAAGCGATCCTCCGTTCATGCTTTTGGTTTTGAAGCTGTGCTGATTGTAAACAAACTGGTCGACTGCAGCCTCCGCAGATCTAAACATACTGCAGCTGACTCTTATGGTGTGTAAAACACTACCAGCACACGTGTATGCTACCAGACAGGTCCAAATATATCCACACATACCAAACATACACCTCAATGACCTTAAACTACACTCAGATCCAGTTCAGCAACTTGTAACAACCTGCAGTATGTGTGTGAGCGTTGGTGTGTGTGTGTGTGTGTTTACCTGATGATCTTCACCAGCTCGCTCATGTTGACGTGGTCAGGTACCAGGAACTTGGTCTTGTCCAAAACAGGCAGCTGCTTCTCTCCCTTATATCGCTCGATGATCACCTGCAGCAGCGACATAGCACAGCATACAGGAAGTCAGTGTGGCAGAGACGTGCCTGCAACACACACTGTCAAACCGCTTCCCTGACTTCACATGTGCAGTAGCTTAAGATAACATGTGCAGTAGCTGTTTGTTTTGTGTGTACAAAGTGGCAGATTAGCCGAGAAAACAATGAATAAATGATGTGGCTCCGTCCACAGGTAACAACATCTGCCACCAGCACCTCTTCAGGTCGTGTTTGTTTAATCAGAACAAAGTGTCATGTGCCAAACTGTGTCTTGGCGGGGTGCAGTTACTTCCTGGAATCCTGCTGATCAGTGGTGGAAGAAGTACTCAGATCTTGTGCTTAAATAAAAGTACCACAGTGTAGAAATACTCAGAGTAAAAGTCATGCATTCAAATGTATCCTTAAAGGACAGTAAAGTAAAAATAAATTGTGTAAGACGGCCATTTGTAGAAGTACTAGTAGCAGAAGTATAACATAGCAAACCATGGAAATACTCAAGTAAAATATGTAAATGTGCTTAGTTACTTTCCACCACTGATGTTGACACTGTGATTAAGCAAATAAGATACAGGATAATCAGTGAGCTTAACGGGTGCTGGGAGGTGGACCTCGTTACCTTTGGACAGACCCGGGTTAGCTGAGTTTCCAGTCTTTATGATAAGCTAAGCTAACCAGCTACTGGCCGTAGCTTCATATTTACCAAACAGACACGAGAGATATCAGTCTTCTCGTGCAACTCTCCACCAGAAAGCAACGCTGAAGTATTCCTTTAAGGAGCAGAAGACTGAGGTGATTTGGCCTCGGATGAGAAAAGGCTCACAAATCCAAATCAAGTATTTTAGGTTTCTGTCAGCTGATTAAGACAGACTGAACCAGGCTTCAATGAGTAGAATCAAACCCTCATATTAATCTATTAAAGCACAACACTGACCAATATTTGACTGTTCTTACGATGTGAATTAGGGTTAATGTATCATCAAACTGATATATTGATCGAGCACACATGGATCAGGTGTCTGCACTGTGGCGTATGACACAGCAATGAAGTGTGAGTCAGAGTCAAACGGCAGCTTACAGGGATCTTGTTGGGATGCTGATCACGGATCTGCTGGACTTCCTTGCACCGATCAGCTGGGGGCAACAAAGACACAAAAAGCCAAACTTCAAAATGAGAACATGTAATAGTAGATTAAAATATACTGTATCACACATCTTGGGATGGAGAACAAACAAGCCTGGATGCATAATTTAGGAGTCCTGTTTGAGAGAAATTTGTAAAATCATGTCACTATCCGTAGTCTTAAATCTAATTTAAGCCCAACTACAGCAAATGTAGCGGATGTGTGGAGCAACAGAGAAAGAAAGTCAATCAGACGGAGTCCATGACCTTTTTCCCTCGAGACAAACAAAAAGAAAGGATGTAAATTAAAAGAAGTCCGGCGTCCACCTGATGGGAGACCCTGCACGTTTCGGCTGTTTGCCCAAATTAATTATCTGGGACTTTGGTTTCTGACAGAAAAGCCACAGGAAGCGACAAACTGCACATTCAGATGAAGATTAAAAAAAAAACATCTCCAGAGCCGCAGTGAGCGAGCGCTGACTCCAGACACGGCTCGACTCCAAAGATGGCCGAAGCTGCCGGTGGAAGACGTGTCTTTTGTGATCACGTTATCCACGCCCTGCCAGCCGCCGAGAATAAACGCCGATCCGATGAATGAACTGTTCGCTGTTATCACGTCTCTGCTGTGCATCGTACCCTCTGACCCGCCTCCTCCATCTCCCCTTTATTTACGATGTGTGAAGACGGGAGCGCGGCTCTCAGAGGTTCATTCATCACTCAGGATATTTAAAGGAATCACAATTATCTTCCATCTTCATCGAGCTTCTCAATTTACGAATGCAAAGAATTGAGTTTTGTAAGAATGTTAATTACATTATGCTGATTAGGGATGGGCAAAAATATGATCATAACACATTTTTCCATGTTGATCAATATCACCATTTATCACATAATACAACAGTTGAACAATTGAAAATGCTGCCAGTTTGAGGAATATCCTGATCGATCCATATTGAGTAAAAAATGTTTATTATTGTTGTTGACATAAATTTTAGCACGATGCTGTATCCAGGTCGTTTTATCGCATCATGCTGATGGAACTAAAAAGGCGGGGGTCCAGTGCAGCACCCGGGCGACGGACAGCACGCACATACCACAGGTCTCCTGTAGTTCGTCTTCAAAAAAGCCGTTTTGGATTAATGTCTTAATAATGATCATTAATCGGCTTTGCAGGACAAAGGAAGTATTTAGTGAATACTTGTGTACCCCATCAGACTTAACTTCTGCTTTTAGAAAAAACATGTAAGGAGTGAGGCTGGTCAGTAAACTCTCACAAATGTTAACGCAGTTAACTTAAACAGCTTCAATAAAAAAGCTGCGTTCTCTCTCACAGTCAGACTATGACCCTCATCAAGACCAGAAACTGTCAGTTCTGCTACAGCTCAGTGGGAGATGGACAGGAGTCACTGATTCGGCACAGTCCTCTGGAGTACGAGTCAAAACAGAGCACCCTCCTTCTTTTTAATGGATCAAGAATCACTCCTGAATCGAATCGTGACATTGGCAAAGATTCCCTCCCCAACATCATAATTCAGACGTCTTTTCACCTGTTATATCTGAAAGTTTCATATTCTTTTATTTTCTTGGTAGCAATCTGATGCAGAAATGTTTTGTCAAGTGTGTGTTTTGATCCTTTGTGTATGTGGACTCAGCTTTAATTCCTGCAGCTTTCACCACCTCACTATCTTTACAACACACACTGACCTCTCCAATGTTAAGAATAGCTCATTGCCTTCTTACATAAAAACGTCTGTTATTTTTTAAACAGTGGCAGGGTTCAAAGCTCAGATGGTATTGAGGAGTAAAGTGTGAATGGTTCCTTTGTCCAGCCTGGGGGTGTTTTTATTCCCTGGCCATGGGAATGGTTGGGGCTAATTGCTCGAATATTAAGTGTATTTATGAACAGAGACTGTGTTCAGGCAAGATTAAATTTAAACAAATAAGATTATCTTATTATTATATAATGCTCAGGTATATTACTTGTATTATATTATGGTCTTGTTTTCGACATAAACAAGGCACCACCCATTTCTTGAGTATGTGCCTCTTTAAAAATACCACTTTCAGGCCTGGTTTACTGTGAACAGGCCTGCAGCTCTTCATTTAAAGAAACTTCCCTGTACTGAACTATTAATTGCACTAAAAAATCCAACAATAACTCAACATCTCTTCAGTCTGGTCGAGGTCTGTCATTGTTATATATCACCTTAGTGGTGTGTCAGTGTGACACAGAGTGCACCATAAGACAAACAGCTGTGAAGCACATAATAAAACAGGTTAACAGGTCCAGGACCAGGCCGGCTAGTCTCTATAAAGCACTGTGCATTGTCTCTGGTATCTTGACACTGAAAACTTTTTAAGGAGGTGATAAACAAGTACAACCTCACAGTAAATATTAGTAGTATTTTTCCGCCTCCACTGTGACACTGTCGCTGATCCCATATCTGTGTTTGACCAGATTATGTAATAGACAGGGTCTGGGCTCCTCCCTATCCAGAACAGGGGCCGTCGTTTGGCGTCGAATTACAACATAAATCACTGAACACGTGTACTGGGATAATGTGTCAGCACATGTTGTTTTCCTTAAAGCAAACACGAAATGTTTGCTGCTAGTACAGCACAGCTAGCTCGCCCGGTTGAGTAAAAGCTGGTAATGACGGGCCTTGCTAGCTCCAAGGCTTTCCAAGCTAATGTGACAGTGACCCAGATTGGCCTTTTAACGTTAGCAGCCAAAGAGATCAACAAAACCGACCGGTTCAGGCCAAAGGATGCTGGCTGAACAGCGCCGATGACTTTTAGTTAGCTTTGTTATGTTATATTTCACTCTTTCATTTGCACCACAAACCTGCCAAAAAGACATATTCTCTGAATTTGACGCCCAGTAGCTTCTGTCCAATGATGCTAAACATCTGAGCCATAAAACCAGACTTTGAAACAGCTGCGAAACACTTGGCTTCAATAACACAACATACAAGTGATTACTGTGTAAGTACCTGTCAACAATCTGGCTAAGATAACTTTGCTAGTTAGCAGGCCAGCTAACTACCCAGCTATCGTCTCTGCTCAGCTGCTGCGTTCACACAGTTGACGACAGCTAGCTACACAACACCGCCTTGGTGCTTTCTTACCAAATGTCCTCCTTTGTTTGAAGGGTCTGTCGGACGGCATCTCTGTCGGTGTTATTACACAGTTATAACTTGATGAATATGCGGTTCAGCCGCTTACAACACAACTATGTCACAAAGAAACTTGTAGTGTTTCGACGGAGGGTCTCCGGTCGCCTCTTCGGTCTCAGTCTGAAGCCAAAACGGCTTCGGACAAACAAAGCAAGTAAACCGAGGCGCTGACGTCATCCGCTGGCCTTAAAGGGACCGTCCACAAATTACTTTCTTTACTTTTCTGTAACAAACTTCCCTTAAATATCCAAATGTATGCAATTTATACCATTGAAGCTAGCCACTGTCATAGAGTATTGTTAAGGTATTTCATATATAAACCAATCAGCACGGTGTCATTTTGTACTAACAGAAAATGATGACATACCAAGCTATTTTGCTTTTTGCTCAACCCCTAATGCTTGTGAAGGTATTTAACCACTCAAAAAACATACTTAACATTGCTTTTCTACTTTTATGAGAACTGGTTGTAAACATGATTTTGAACTGATAACATGCTTTAGGGGTGAACTACAAAAAATGACACATGACTTCTGTTAAAAACCATCAATTGACACACAGGTGCAGGAAGCACGGGGGCCTGCCGGGGCTGCAGACCCCCTAGTGGCGGCTGCTAAGAATCTAAGATGCAACAAAAAAATTAGCCTAAAACACCTATTCAAGGCATGCCCAAACTAAATCACAAGAAGAAAAGTAGGAGGCCCAGTTCAATTTGGACTGTTATTGGCTTCTCTGCTTGCTAGGCTTCATATGGAGGATTGTGATTGGTCAAGTCAGGTGTCATTTGAAACCTGAGACTCCACAGAGTAACTGGAGACAAGCTGGCGTCTGTCTGTACATGTTTCCGGAAGTTGAAATGGGAAAAACACAGAAGACAAGCAGAAGACTGGAACATCGCCAGTACATCCTGATGTTGCCTCGTGTCTGCTGAATGTGTAAACACTTGTTTTTATAGCTTGTTCTGAAACCCCCAAAAATCAGTAAATAGAGCTGTATTCTCTGGTTGATACATATATTTTGGTCTCATGCCAAACTGGTAAAAGTCAGTCATCAAAATGGTAAATACCGGCATAATCAAAAAAAGTACTTGACAAGAAACACAAAGACCACTTTGACTTTTTTAATTTCTTAATTTGTTAGAAATAACCATCAGAGACTTGACATGGCAACAGTGTTTGTCGTGTAGCTCACTGCTCCCCACTGAAATACTGTACTTCTACATCTTTTGCCAACAAAATAAATAACAATCCCACATTTTCCACCAAGATAGAACTGAAAAAACATCCTCAAACTAAAAGATGTGTTGTGGTCTCTCTCTCTGTTGTGTGCTGTGCCCTTTGCAGACATGTATGCACTGGTCCAGTTTTATGTTTCCTGCTTCTGCCAGAGGTATTTTAGCAGGTGTGCACTTCTCACCATGTGCTAAGATACCTCTGAAATAAACACAGTGACATAACATACAGCAATCATAGAGAGGAGGCAGAACTGGAATGCTAAAACATGGAAAAAGAAATTTGCCTGCAGAGAGATTGACCGCCACACGGTGAAGTGTCCTGCCATGACTTCCTGATATAGCAAGTGCATAAAAAGCTTCTGGTGAACAGGTTCTTTTGATTTCGTGACACAAAGAAATGTTTGGCTGTTTAAATATGAAAGAGAGACAGAGAGAGTGATGAGTCGGGCAGGAGTTCCTTCTTTTTCAGTCTGATGGATTCTGAATGACAATCAAGAAATAGTCCTTATCTGTGGAGGAAAAGGCAAAATGGTTACCAATGGGTACCAAAACAATACCTCTCATTGAGGGATATGAAAACATTTATCTACAAATTCTTCCTTATTTACATGAGCCACACATTTGATCTGTAGCCAGAAAGTATTTAGGTTTTATATCCAGCCCTACAAATCATGGGGTCAGCTGAAAAACAAAGGTTTTAAAATAATCAGCAATACTAAG
The DNA here is from genome assembly GCF_017976325.1 of Chelmon rostratus. Taxonomy (NCBI): domain Eukaryota; kingdom Metazoa; phylum Chordata; class Actinopteri; order Chaetodontiformes; family Chaetodontidae; genus Chelmon; species Chelmon rostratus. The sequence continues at coordinate 2,002,538 of NC_055659.1, forward strand.
TCAGACTATTCTCACGGTATTATCAGATTATCAACAGCCAAACCTTCAGAACTGCTTCATTATGAGCAGCATCATCAAGGCTGAATCCTGCCTGTTTCCAGATGGCAGTAAACTGCAATGCAGAGGCTATAAACTGGACATGTTTCCAAAGGGGGCAGAGAGAGCCTCTAATCAGTGAGTGTGTCTGACTGAAATTGACTGTCGTAGCCAATGTTGTGGAATTAGTGTCTCTGCCAACTGCTGGTGAGCAGAAAATACTCACTGACAGTGAGACTTTTTTTTTTTGTCTTTGACTGGTGCAGTTTTCTGACTCCTCTGAGACTGACGGCCTCAAATATCTTTAAGGTCTCTGAGTTACTTAGTGGCATCAATCATCAATATTCAGCTCTGCTGCAACCCACACTGCAGCTTACAGTGTCCTCTTAACTGAATGCAAACACATGTGCAAACAGATGCTAAGTTCCTCAAAGCCAGTGTTTGTGGCTCTTCATATCTAATAACGCTTTACATACAGAATCAGATATTTTCTTAAATGATTGGTTTGCATTTTTCAAGTCACGTGTCCATATGTACATTGAAAGTGTTATTGGAAACTGCAGCTCTACCAGTCCATACTGGCTGCAAAGAAATCCCTTCCTGAAGCAATTTAAATGTAAGAGATGATCAGTCAACGCTGTGTGAAAAGTATGAAAACACCTCTTTGTGTTTCCTTGCTGAGTCACAACAGTCAGATGCTAACACAAAGCAGGATTTTGGTACTAAACAGACGAAAGGTTTGGAAGATTCCCACTTGATTTGTCTAACTCAGACTGCTGAAGCCTCATATTGGCTTCAGTTGAGCTTCAAAATTACTTTTTGCACAGTAGAAAAAAATGGATTTGATCCAAGATCACTGCTTTATGAACGATTCTCTTTACAACCAGTGTGGACAGAAGGAATGATTACAGCAACTAATATCTAGTAACTACATGTGGACATGTGAGTATTGTCTATAGATAGAAAAATGTGAACCTGCCCTTTAATTTAATTGTTTGGAAGAGAAGACAATAGTCATCATGAGGACAACAGAATCTGATCAGTATGATATTTATTTTATCCAAAGACAGATTTCACAGATATTTGTTGTTTTCTGAGGAACTTGGCCTTAAATCTGAGAGCAAAGCAATGTCACAACGTTAAAGTTGTCTGAATGGTTCTTGGCGTTTCCTGGAGAAATCACCCATTAAACAGGGGACTGGTTTGTGTGACTTCTCCATTTCATCTCAAATCCTGAATAATTTTTTTCCCCGTCTCACCTGGAGCGATCATGATCTCATTCTTCTTGGAGCGCACACGGAGAAAGGTGAGGTCGTTCTGGGGGTCGATGTCCCGGACGGTGCTCCTGGCCTTCATCACCAGCTGGTGGATCAGTCCTGCGTACTGCACCGTGCTGGCGTTGTCCAGGGTCGTCTTGACGGGGATTCCTGATGGAAGATGGAATGGGAATGAGCATAACTCAGATGACAGGTAATGATTATTCCTCTTTCTGATTACTATATTCTATTTTAGTCAATCAACAGAAAATTCATAATCTACAATAATTGAGTAACAATTTATGTCATTTTCTCTGGTTTTTATCTCAGCACATGTGAGAATTTGCTGCTGGCAAAATGAATATATTTGAGTTTCAGTCTAGAAGCTAATCAAAACAGGACCGTTAGAAACATCACATCAGGCTCTACACATTTTTCTCTATTTTCTGCCTTTTCTGCCAGTGATTCACTGTAAAAGTAGTCATCAGATGAATTTATAGTGAAAATAGCTGCTGGCCATAATCTGAACACGTAAAATAAAGAGAAGCACCTAGACAGAAGTGGTGGAGGAAAGGTGTCATCGTGGACTTTAATTATTGCTGATAGATGCACTGTTTTGATGCTGGTAATGTAAATGGGTGATTTTATGCCCAGTAGAGACACCAGTAGAAACACAAAGGAAAAGCAAGTGCAGATATGTATTTGTAATGATCTTACCTTCTGAATTGACGATGATGATCCCCTGCACTCCCTTCTGGCCCTGGATTCTCTTCAGAGTTTCCTCTACTTCAGCCTGGGAAACGGCAGCATCAGTTAGCATCATCTCATTTAGCTACTGAAGCGACTGAACTCCGACAGACAATCACAAAATGACACAACAGCAGCTTTAGCAAAGAACATCCGAGTAGCTGCTGCCAATACTATCAAAACAACCCGAAGACGGCTAACTAACTATACCGTGCTATACTGACAACGCCCGACTAGCATAAGTAAGATAGCCAGTTAGCAATTTATGAAATCCCTTTTATAGAACTATATATCCACAACAGTAACGATGGAAATATGTACACGTTTATGATACACACGTTGGAGAGTCGTCGCATCCTACCATTTTTCTCGTGTGAGGAGAAATCTGTCAGAAATTGGGCTCCGAGCTCAGCAAAATAAAAGCTAACACAACAGTTTTGTTGCTGGGAGAAGACAACTGACGTAAACTTCCGGGTCAACTGCCGCAATGCTGCGTTCGTGTTCCAGGGCAAAATCGGAAGTCGTAAAGAAAAAACAGGAGAGGCCCATCAGCTTGGTCACAATCCCAACATTTCTCACCCAAAATACAATCTCTGAAACATAAAACACATCACGTGCAAACATATGGAAACATGAATGAATTTAATTATAATAGCGGCCCATTATTATGTAAGAATGGAAAATAACTATTGATTTGAATACGTCGAACTGTCCTTAAACTGAACATTAAACAATAAAAACTGGTCTGTTCTATTTTGAGAACAAAATGAGAGATAGGACAAAGTTTGTTTTGTTATTCGACTATTTATCTTAGTCATTGTAAAATTTCAAGCCCGCTATGTTCATTTTCTAATGCCACTTAGGGCTACTTGTTGACAAAGTTGGAATAAGTATTATTTACAATAGAACTAAACCCATAAAAAATAATACTATCATCCGATTTTCACTGTTAGGTCTTCTTTAAGCTATAATCCTCAAAGGAAAGTCATTTTTTTAAGATACTCTTTATTTATCAACTAATTTTCTCCATGACACAAACTTGCCACAACCATGCCACATCTTTTAATACAGTATAAATAAGAGAAGACAAAGAACATACTCTTATATATCAATATTTTTTAATGAGGAAAAGACAATTAATAAATAACAAAAATCATATCATCAAATAGTGTCACATCACAGTCATGAGAAAAAAAATGGGGGCGGGGGTTGTTGAGCAGGAACAAGGACCATCCTTTATGTTGTCCTCTCTATAGAAAGTACTTGCTTGATCAAATCCCTCCATGTCTGCGTTAGTGGCTTGCATGTTTGACATCAGGGCGTGTCATTACTGTCAGTGCAGTAATTCTGAAACTTCTTATCAAGTATTTGTCTTGTTCTTCCACTGGGTTTTAAATAATGCAAGAAGATAGTTCTTAAGGTTTTGTGAGAAATAAACTTTCAGTATCATCTCAAGCCCACTGTATATTTTTTCCCAAAAGCAAAGGAAAGTGCTTCTGTTTTTATTTCTGTGACGATCGAAGGGATAAATCAGAACCGTCACCCATTCACTGCAGGTTTCCAATAACACGTGTTCATATTAATAAGGAAACAGCTGACTTAATTCAAGCAGAAAAGCACATCCATCCATTAAAATGTGTAAAGGACTTTAAAAGTTATTGATGTCATTCTGCCAAGTTGTTCCAGAGCAACATTCCACGCCAATAATAAAACTCTGGAAACAGTAAAAACTCAAATGCTTTTGAAACTAAAATTAAATAACGTGTTCGTACAGGTTTGCACTTTTCGAGGCTGCTTTGGATTTTTTCTCATGAAGAGTCTAAAAGTAAACAGTGTGGGCGCGGCCAGCAGCTGCATCAAGTCAGACACGAACAGACAAGCACTGACCGGAAGTATAGAGATGTTGCCTTCAAAGTAAAACCAGAAGAAACCAGAAGGTAGTTTTACTCAAACCAAAAAAAAAACAACAACACTTTTTTCATATTTAAGTGTTTAATTTACACAGTAACATTCATGTTTTCGTCTCCCCCAAATGCCCCTTTTAGACAAATTAATGATCCTCCTGCTCGGTAACACCAGGCCATTGCCACACCAACCAGTGATGTGATCTATGAATAGCCACACATCCAGATCCTTTCATCAATGTCATTGTTTGTCTATTGATATTAGATGAAAACTGCAGGACATTTTTTAACACCTAGTATGATAATAAGATAATAATATCAACTGTAGTCACTTAAAACAGGTGGATATTCAAAAAGTACCAAAGCATTATTATGAAAGAAAATGAGCATACAAGGAAAAATTATTCTTGAAATTGTAATCTGTGAGACATTTCTATGTTCAGCAAGTGTGGAGATGTCGATCCTAAATTAGGGATCAACCTGATACTGTGGACTCGGGCTGTAGGAATTCATTTTCATTTATTTATTTGTGTGTACAGTTTATGGAGAAACCATTGATGAGTACACTCTCCGCTTAGAAAAGCTTTATTCCATGTAGTGCCAGTGACATTTGGGATGAGTATACTACAATTCAGAGGACAATGCTGTTCTTATTCTTCACAACACTGATTTTTAAAACAAATCATTACTGGTTTCAGTGGTCATGTGATCGCATGACTACAGCCTGAATGTAATCATTTTGAGGGTATTTTCAATCTAAAACGTGGCTCTCTCTGTCGGACCTTTATTTTAAAAATCCGAACCGGAAGTTGCACCTGACTCTCGCTGACACGGTAACGTTACGGGTGTTTCGGCATCTTTACGCTCTAGTTTCATTCACGTCAAACGACTGAAAGCAGCGGAGAAATGGACGAAAAAGAAGAGCTCGGTGAGTAAAAAAACGGAGATAAACACTTTCACGCGGAGCTCAGACTTTACGTTTGTGTGTTTTCAGCGGGGCAGAAGGTTTTAGACCCCCTCCGTACAGCGGGGGGCTGAACTGGAGTGTAACGTGCCAAACCGGGTTAGAAAGTTCGTGTTTACACTGGTTCAGTGCTGTTGAATGACGAATCGTGTCCGTTTGGTGAAGTTTGTAGCTTGTTTCAGGCGCATGAAGACGCTGGACTGAACCTGTCCTGACGGTGTACAGTCAGACACCGGTTCACCGCGGTTTACTGGTTTAACGGGGACTTTACCGTGACTTTGTGACTTTTGAAGAGATCCTTTATCGTATTTATTGTGTTTAAAGTTTGTTCAAAGCTAGCTTGCTAGCTTCCAGTGTGTTTGCTGTGGTGCTGAGGATGCAGGTGTCATCATCGGCAAGATAAAACTGTATTGCTTCATTCATTTACAAGGTGAGGTCATATAACGTAAATTACATTTATATACTATTGACTGAGAGCTTAATATGTTGTTTTTTTTCCATAACTTGTGAAAAGATTCCTGAAGGGGTATTTTTGTACCTGTAGCCGTTTGCAACCCTGAACACCTGTAATCTCCTCCATCGTCATCACCACACACACACACACCTTGTTGTGGTTCAGTGATGAAGAGCTCAGGATCAGATTCACAATGAAAACATGAACAATATGAGCAAACCTCGTGCCTCAGACTGTGTTAAAAGATGTGTGACCGAGCAGACAAGGCAGCTTTCTTTGTATCGTACATTTCAAACACAGAAGCTATTCAAAAAGCTTCACAAAGGCAAGAAAACCCGTAGAATGACATTTAAAACAGTGAGCTCTAAAAACCACAATGAAGTCACGTAAAATGAGACTTTAGATGAAGTGAAATAAAATATATAAAATGGAATAAAATACAAATGGAGTAGACCAGAAAAACAGTTATGGTGTAGTTACAGTTCAGTAAATAGAGACTTAAAATGCCAAACTCAAAAATACATTAACTAGTATGCTTTTAAATGCACCAAAGATAATATTATTAATAAATGTAGGCATTATTTAATTGATAAAATGTGACTTATATTCATGTTTATTTTCAATTTAATGTTTTATGCTTTAATAAATTTCCATTTAGTTTTCAGTTTCAGGAAACTTTATTGAAATTGCTTTGTTGCAGTTGCTCCACACACAGTTAGAGAGATAAAGTTTTGAAAAAGGTAAAAAAATGAAGATAACATAACCATAATAATGATAATAATAATAGGAAAATGTGCAAGTGTAAAGCAAATGTGAAAATAGAATAATAATAATCCTATTTATAATAATAGACTTAAGACTAATGATAAAAATGTACAATATAATAAAAATAATGCTGATAATGGTTTTATGTATGAATTTGTTCACTTTTAAATGTCTTTCTTTATTATTCTCCCTTTGCCTTTTTCCGTCTATATATTTCCTGAAACGTATTTATTTCTATATTTTATTTTTATACTTCTCTGTACATCTTGGCCTCGTTATGCCAATGAGCAGGCCATCGAGATAGTTAATTGTCTGTTGATTGACTGACCAGTTAATTGACTAATAGTTGTAATAGTTGACTGTTCATGCAGCCGGAGACACTCGTGTTTTGTGTTACAGAAAACAGCCTCCAGCATTTGTTGTGCATGATTGAGTGGTGAGCACCTACAGGCCTGCATGTCTCCATGTGTCCACTAACCACAGCTGAATTTATTCATGAAGGAAGATTTTAGTTTTAGAAAAGGAGCGAGCAGTCCAGGAGTTGTGCAGGAGTATTTTGGATGCATTGTCCATACAAAGCCTCAGTAATCAGGTCAGCTTTGTTCTCCCCTTTTTTTCCCTCACATTCCTTCACCCCCCACCCTCCTTCTCCTCTTATTTTTCTCTCTTTTAATGAGTCTCTGTCTCCCTCCCTCCTTCCCTCATGCTGTTCTCACACTCCGTCCATCTCAGCCCAGATCTTTTTGGGGAAACACCTTCTCGCTGATATTCTTAGCCCTCGGCCAGAGGTATTGTGTCCGCTGACTCGGTTTTATTTTTATCTGCGGGAGCTCGGAGAAAACACGGCTGATGAAAAACAGTCAGAGGAGTCGTCGTTGGGTTGAAAGTGTTTGTGTCGGGCAACATCGTGACGCACGCGTTAAATAGCTGCTCGGTCCCTCGGAAATGTCCCAATCAAGGTGCTATTGTGTCCATTTATATAATATTACATTGTTGTGAACAAATATTACATTCTTTGGTATTTTGTGGGTTTATTTTTGCTGCTGCTGCTGCCCAGCTGCAGTTATGGAAGCCAAAGCTTCAGTGAAGTACAACATGTAAACATGATGCTAGCTATTCAATGACTGGATGCTTCATTCAGACAGATTTAAACATTTACACAACTTTGTAATCGTGAAGCTGATATTTAATTCTACGTCCATTTGGCCGATCTTACAAAGATCTGTGGATTATTAACGTGTCCTGCCCGGACAGGACGATGGTGCAAATGAAGTATTATTATTATGCTCAACAGTTTGTTATTTAGTTTCCACTGGCTGCTGGCAAATAGTTCACACACCACACAATCCCCACACATAAACAGCAAATGGTTTGTTTCTTTTACACTCCAGTTTTTGTTCTGAGAAAGTAAACGAGATATAAAGTGTTAATTAGTGAGCTCCAGAGGGGCTGGTTGGCTGATTCTACCACATTTGAACAGAGCCAGGCTTCCTTGTTTCCTCCCGTTTCCACACACAGTGATTCAGTGTTATATCAGTGGAAAGTTACACATTAACTGTGATGGATATTTGCACAACAACGTCATTAGAATTTACAATGCAGGAGTGGTCTGATCTTGTGTTTGTAATATCCACTCACAGTTATTACAGGCGCTCTTTATCTTTCGCTGCACCTACCTGAACTTCACCTGCAGCGCAGTGTGCTGCCGTAGCTCCTGTATGAATCGACTGATGACGTGCTCGCAGTCGTTTCTGGTGCATCAGAACCGTAAAATTAAAATGCTGCATGTTTGAGCTTCAAACTGTGATCCCGGAGTCAAACCAACCATCTCAAGGTCCGCTTACTTGATTTTCCAGCACTTTCAACCATGTCACATGGTTTTCATCAGCAGATGGACTTTGCTCAGTTGGAGATGAATCTTTTATATCCGAGCTCAGCAGCTGTTATAATTTCATCCACAGCTCCTTTTAGATTTATTGTTCAGATTGTTTTACAAAGTTATGGATGAAAGTTCATTCTTGATCTTGGAAATTCTCAGTGTTCTCTTTTCTCTCAGAGCCTTCAGTCGCATCACACAGTTGTCATTTTATATTGGGATTATTTTAAGTTTATATGTTCAAAGCAAGCAGGTCGGATGCAGTTGATGAATTTTACTTACATCAGTATTCAGAAACAGACTCACTAGGTGGCAACTCGTGGTAATCCAAAGCAGCCAAACAAATCCAAGAGGGCCTGACTGAGAGCAGGTCAGCAGGTACAGCTGGCTGGATCCAAAGGCTGTGAGCAACACTGACGAGCTGGCAAGCAGCCTGTAGAGGTGGGCTGGGGTTATATACTGTGGGGGGTAATTGGAGAATGAGGAACATGTGAACATGTGAACCAGCTCACGTGCGTTCATCGTCTGTTTATTTTTTCTGATTCTTCCTTCTGAGGAGAAGCGTCACGTGATGCGCAGTCATGATCACTTCTAAATAGTTAAGTCTTTTTTTAACAGGTTGTTTTTGGATAAACTACGTTGTTTTCAGACGGTTCTGTCGTTACTTTCACAGTACCTTCAACCACACAGACAGCGACGCTGGACAAATGCTCTCAAGGAGCTTATTGCGTATATCTGCACATTGTGCAGGCACGCTCCTGCATTAGCGCAGCAGTTTAGCAGCAGTTAGCGCGATTATGACTTCATCATCATTTTATGCCTATTTTTATGTTGACGCAGCTGAGGAGTTATTTTTTTTGTGTGTGATGACAGACACTCAAAGCTTCATTGAAAACTGTCAAAGGAAGCTTCAAGTCAAAACAAATTGAGCTTCAGTACAGCCATGAAGTGATGGTGCTCCTCCGTTAAGCCTTTTGAGGCCTGTTATATTTACAGAACTCTGATGGATCCATTGAGTAAAAACCTTAAAAAACACAGATGAACACACAGTGTGTGGGTGGAAATGGGATTTGCAATGTAGTTATTGCAGTTTGTCCTAACTTGCATGGACAAGGGGAGGGGTGTGGTCTGCCGTGTTAATGTCAGAGACTGTGTGAGCTGAAAGAGATGCTGTTGAGCTCTGGTTTCATGTTGGCCTGAACTGGTGTTCTGCAGTCACACTGAGGGTATTTCCTGTGGCGGTTTGGTATCTTGGTGACTCGCAGTACGTCCTGGTGGTGGAGGGGTCTGGTAGTGGGTGCAGTGATGTCATGCAGTAACTTTTGGTGCCAAAAATGAACACACCTGTTCAGAGTTTTGCCTCTTTTATTCTACATTCAGTCATTCAATATTCTACAACTGACAACTATGAGTGCATGATATATAGTTTTTGCATCACGATGTGCGAATGTGCAACAGTCAAAATTCAGGATGTGAAACTCACAGAGTTTTTATTTTCTGTGACTAATCCACCAGAGAAGTCTGTGTGATGTTACATAATTTAGTTCCTGGATGCACAGAGTCAAACATCCAAAGCTTAGCTGAGCTCTGTCTGATCACCATTACTTCAGACCGTGAGCGTTGCATTTGGACTGTTTACTTCAGGACTGTATGAAATGAAATGGAAATTAGTTGTTTTAAAATCCTGCATGATGAACCTCTGTGCAGCATGTTGGTGTCCGAGAAGGCTTGAAGCTCACAAACCTGCTCCTCATCCTGAACTTCCTGCATTCTGCGTCTCATATATGGATCTAAGTCGGAGCGGCATTCGAAACAACGGGCCTCCACCAGCACGGCCCCTCGTGTTGTCTGAACGTTGCTTTGATTAGACCGGAATTAATGTGCTCTTTCTTTAGGATCTGTGACGGGTACACAGGCAGACAGATAACTGGACTGCTCTGGACTGACAGCCTGTAAAACCATGTGAACAAACGGCTGAAGAGGTTACGGTCTGCTGGTGCTTTTTATGTATCTGTTGCTCTTAGACGTGGAGTGATGAGTTGAGCTCTGACTATAAGATATCTGCTGATACTCAGCCTTCAGGAATATTAGTGTGGCCTGTTGTGCCACAAGGGCCTCGTCTGTTGCTCGAGGCTATAAGCAGTTTCCTGACAGCCTCTTCTAAAGAATGCATCCTCCCTTCCTGCCACACTGACGGAAACACTGTCCACTCCTCCCGAACATGCTGCAGAAAAGACAGTTGGTTTCTATTGTCAGCACCTGAATTTTTATCACGTCAAAGCACATTGAAGGAAATAAAGAAAGGCCTGAGTTCAGCCTGGAGGATGAGCGTCAGAGGAGAAGGAGGAGAAAGCCTTGAAGGACTGATTTGAACCAGCTGAGCATCTTTAATGTGCGCTCAGGTTTCCGTCCAAATGAAGCAAACATTTCAACCGAATTTCCTAAAAGAAAAAGTAAATTAATGCGCGTTTTAATCTGTTCGGTGAATATTGGGTGAATGAAGAAACTCGGTTAGTGGCCCTAATGCTCCAGTCAGGACCATTAAATCGTTGCAGAAGAAGACTTGAGGTGATGATGTAATTAAAAAGAGCTCCAGTCAACCATATATTCAATATTTGCAATATTTCAACTATTTGTTTCTTCTTCGTGGTTCCAGCTTGGTTTTTTAGGAGCGATGTGAAAAAGATGCAAACACGGATGGTGTTGGAAAGAAAAGAAAACATTTATCAAAAAATCTGCTGCAAAAGATAAATGTCACGTCATCGTCATCCTCAGGTGTGTTTGATTAGAAACAGCCTCTTCTTTGCCTCCTCGCTTCAGGCTCATTTGATCCGAACATACCAGAGGAGGGACCTTCAGCTCCCCCTGCTGGCTGGCTGGAAGACGTTCACGGATACCAGAGCCACAATGGAGGTGAGTCTTCTGTTCTCTTTTCTTTTTTCTTCAACCTGCTCCAACCTTCATCTCCTGTGCTTTTGTGTTTGTGTCGATGTTGTGTCCAGAGGATGAGAACCCGTTGTATCCACCTCCCCCTGCCTACAACCCCCAGCCTGAACTCAACAGAAACACTTCGGTGCCCAATGTCAGGTAACACACACATCGATGAGCCACCGTCTTTCTGAAATGCTTTGCTGATAATTCTGTGCTTTGCTTAAATTAAACATATCTTGTGTTGCTCCTCCAGAGTCCCCACAATATCGGAGGATGTGGCCCGAGACGCCCTGCTGAAGTTTGTGGAATCCAAATGGAGGTACAGCTCCAAACCTGCCAGGAACCTGACCTTCAAAGAGCTCAAACCCATCACCGTGTACAGGGTAGGAGCACATGTCCTCCACAGATGGATCTTTGAATATGTCATGTCATGTAATATCATTCTGATGTCTAACCTGGACCAACACGGCACGTGTGAACACATTGTAGCACATAAAGGTGTGTGGGGTGGGGGGGATAACTGGTGCTTTGTGAAGTGTTAACGTGCACGTCTTGTTTGAAGGTGGAACTGAAACTTTGTGTCAGGGAGTCTAAACTATAATGATGCTGCAGCTTTTGTGCTCAGTTTTGCATTTTTCAGTACAAACATTTTTGGATATATTTGTGGAAAACGCCTTCAGTCTTCTTCCTCTGGGTTGGACGGTTTCCATCAGCGAATGACTGCCGTCTGAGAGCCAGCAGTGCTCGAAGAACTTCTGTAGTTCTTTACTGACTGGAGCTCAGCGTAGTCCTGAATGGCCGACAGATGATGTGTTTTTCCCTCTTTTCAGTGAGTCTGCACAGCGTTGATTATCAGCTGTTAGCCCCATACAGTGGTTCAACACTTGGAGGAGCAGTCATGCTGTAGTGCTTTCATCTTTACTGGCTGGAAAAACAAAAGACGGGTCAACACTCAGACCTGAACCCTGAGGATCCAAGTCTGAACGATCAGTGACGGCTCTTCTCAGAGTTTCTCCGTTTAAAAAAGACTTTTATTAATGTTACCCCCACTCTGTTTTATTTCCTCCTTGTTGGGTGTTTCACTCCTTTTTATTTGGTATTATGTCTGATTTTATCTGCTTCAGTCATGAACTGTTCAACCCAGTTTCAGTCATGTGAAGCATTTATATTTAATATTGTAATTATGATTTATAATGTCATTAATGTCCGCTGTGTATTTGATATAAATTTCCATCCCGACCATCAGGTCATGGTCTGTATGAGCCGCGGCTCCAGTTGTGCTTCATGTTTTTAAAAGTGCAAACTGTGAACGATGATTTCAGAGTGTTTTCTGTGACTCTTCTGGAAATCCTCTGATCTGACTGCATGGCGACATGAATCCAAAGAGCTCACATCTGGCCGTTGTTTTCTGATTGTCTTCATTCTGCAGTATCGACTGGAGACCTACACTGAGACCAGAACCAGCGGCTGGAAGTTTGAACCCTACAATGGTAAAACTTTACTCTGAGCTAACAAACTAATGCTAACAGGAGCTCTTTTTATGAATGATGAGATGAAGAGGAAAACAGCCCATTCACATATTAGCACTAACCACAAAGCTGCAGTTGGAGCTGATGAGAATGTCATCAGTTTTTAAGGTTTTTGGTCAAAAAGCAAAGTGTTGCACACTTTGACAAGATGATGGCGCTGGATGAAAGGCCAGGGAATCACTACAGTGGTGGATGCATCATGTGGGGAACCGTGAATGTTTGTACCAAAGCCGAGGTCTCGCAGCCAACATGACCATCAGTAGAGACGCACTGCTGGCATGGCAGAAACTTGACTTACTTTGAGGTCATGTGACTCTTTTTTGAGGTTGATTTTTTTTTATTTATGCACACAGGAAGCGTCGTGAGTCATATCAGAACGTACGTCGGTCACTCAGATGAATCAGTGCTGTTGGGGGGAGGAAATGGAACCCAAGGGCAGCAGTGCAGGAGGCAGAGGCAGCTCTTAGGCATGCAGAAATAGTAGGAAATGTTCAATTTGGCCGGGGAGGCTTGGGGCTTGGCCCAGGCAAACCAGTGTGGAATAAAGCAGGTCTAAAGGAGAAAAGAAAGCTTGTAGTGGAACAGGTGCGTAGGCAGGAGGAGTTGTTAAGAGGGGCAAAAGCAGTTGGTCAAGCCAAACAGGGACAATGGTTGAATTGGGAAGGTGTTGAGAAGAGGAAACTTAGTTGGAGGGACCTGTGGAATATGGAGGAAGGCCGTATTAAATTTCTGATAGGGGCGACATACGATGTGTTGCCAACCCCGCAGAACCTAAGTCTCTGGGTACAGGGCGATCAATCGTGCCCACTCTGCTCAGGTACAGCAAGTTTAAAGCACATTTTGTCAGGTTGTAGAATTAGCTTATCACAAGGCCGGTATACATGGCGGCATAATCAGGTGCTGAGAAGCTTAGCCGCAGGCATTGAAGAGAGAAGGAAGCAGGTGAATTCTGGAAGTTCTAGAAAGGAGAGGTTAGATGTGCAGTTTATTCGAGAGGGGGAGAAAAATAGAGCTGCTAAGTCAGGGAGAAAGCAGGTAGGTGGCTGCCTGGTAGGGGCTGATGATTGGCAAATGCAGGTCGACTTGGGAGGAAAGCTAGTTGTGCCCCAGGAAATAGTTTATAGTAATCTGAGGCCGGACATTGTCTTATGGTCCATGAGTAAAAAGACTGTGTATTTTATTGAGTTAACAGTCCCTTGGGAAAATTCAGTGGAGGCAGCTTATGAAAGGAAGAAGACTAAGTATGCAGATTTAAAGACAGAATCTGAGCAGAGGGGATGGAAGACCAGGGTCTGTCCGGTTGAAGTGGGGTGTAGAGGTTTTGTTGCAGGGTCAGCTGTTTCACTGTTGAGGGAGCTGGGAGTGCATGGGCAAAATTTAAGAAAGACAGTGAGGGAGATGTCAGATGAGGCTGCTAGGTCTAGTCAGTGGATATGGATCAGGAGAAATAATAGTAGTTGGGGGGTGAAATAGGGACAGTGGGGGAGGGGGGGGCAGAGGACATGCATGCCTAACCCGGCAGGAGAAGAGGTTAAAGTCTGAACAAGACACCTCTCCTCTGCTCTGCTTTCCCCGCCCCATCTTCTCGCTCTTCCAATAGGAAGAGAACCAGGAAGAGGAAGTTTAGATAAGGTGGGGGTGTGGCCAGCTAGAGTCTCTCTTTGGGACCATGCGGCCTGTTCAGGTGAGTGTGCGTGGTAAGATACAGAGTTGGCTTGTTTTTTGATCTTTTTGGTTGTTTTCCTGTTTTGTTCGCTTCTTGAAGGAAATGTTAGGGTTTGTTTTCCTGCTCTGTTTGCTTTTTGAAGGAAATGGTAGGGTTTGCTGCTTCTTGAAGGAAATGTTAGAAGAGGCTGTTAAATCTAGTCGGTGGTTTAGGCCTCCACCTGCAGCACCCTCTAAATTTTCCACCCCCTACCCGAACAAGGGTCTGTATCCAATCCCTACTTTCATCTTTTGACTCTACCTCTTTATTTTCTATCCCCTACCCGAACCAGGGTTTGTATTCCCACCCCGCTTTTTTTGGTGCAGTTGGTGAGAGGCAGGGGTAGATGATGGCAGTGTGGCAATCGGCAGTTACATGTGGCATCTAGGCCTGTGGTAGCATTGTAGCAGCTAACAATAGCTAAAGCGGTGAGAGTATGATAGTATCTTAGCAGTTAGTATTGGTAGCTAGCAATTAACATTAACAGTATAGGGGAATCTAGCTTTATTGTCTTCTTCTGTTCCTCTTAGCAGGTAGCGGTTAGCACGTAACATTAGCTAAATGGTAGCATCGGAACTGTATTGTCTTCTTCTGTTCTTCCTAGCGGTTAGCATTAGCATTAGCAATAGTTAAATGGTAGCATCGGTACTGGCCACTACCTGGAGCATCTCTGGGTCAGTTGAACGTGGCGGTGCTGTTTGGATTGTGTAGGAGCAGTGTGAACTGGCACTAGGGGGGGTGACTCTGGGACGCCGGAGTTCACTGCCTAACCTCCTGGAGGTGTAGTGGGACTAAGTAGGCGAAACACTGTTGAAGGGAGGTTTCCACCTGATGACCCCCAGAGACGTGTTAGGAATCACTGCTCTTTGGCAGGTATAGAGGCAGATTAGAGCTCCAAGGTTCTTCACTGAGAATGAATCCTCTTTTTGAGCACAAGTATCTTGTGTTTAAATTAACTTAAGTCCTGCTTTTCTCCCAACAGGACAGGTGGTGGATGGGCCTCAGTACGGTGTCAGCCCTCCACCCTGGGACATTCCTGTGGCGATGCCTCAGACGTTCACCGACATCGTGGAGAAGGTCCGCGTGCCGCACTCGTGCCTCGTGAAGGTTCAGCTGGTTTTTATTATTATTGTAGACAGTCAAGCTGTTTGTTGTCAGTTATTTTTTTTATTTGTATCAAACTAACATGCAGTTGTTGCGTGTGCGTGCGTGCATGCGTGTGTGTTTTAGACGTGTCACATGTGCGCCGGCTGTGGACGAACTCGCTGTATCAGCTGCAGTGGTCGAGGCCAGGTGAGACGTCCTGTTTCAAGATAATTTTTAAAGGATTTTCACAGATTTGGCGGCGAGTAGCGAGGACGCTGCACTGCCCGTCACGGCCGAGGACGCAGGAGGTGGGACGCTGCCTGCTCCCTTTCCCGTCTCTCTGTCTGAACTTCCTTCTCCGTCTTGCAGAAGCGTTGTACAGCCTGCCACGGCAAAGGGCACAGAGTGCAGCACGGGAATCACAAGCGGTCGTCCGGGACCAGACGTTGTTCTTCTTGTCACGGAAGAGGCCGCAAGAGGTGAGAGGAGACTCTGACCAGAAGAGTTTGGGCCTGATTATATTCCCAACATGTCACTATTCCTGTCAGTGACGAGGGCCAGTCAGTGCATCCAGTGGGCACATGTTAGAGGCAGAGGATGTGACGCTGACGTTGTGAGGCTGCAGAATATTTGAGCCGCTGTCGCCCTCCTCCAGGTGTAACTCCTGCCAAGGCCTCGGGTTCAAGATCTGCTCTGTTTGTCACGGCAGCCAAAACCTGCTGCACTTCATCCAGCTCACCGTGACATGGTAAGTACACACACACTCACACACACACTCACACACACAGAAAAGCAGGCACACATAGACACACACTCATTTCCACTCACAATATGTCCAAACTCCTTCTTCTCCACACCTGTGTCTTTGTCTGTTCGTGTGTGTGTGTGTGTGTGTGTGTGTGTGTGTGTGTGTGTGTGTGTGTGTGTGTGTGTGTGTGTGTGTGTGTGTGTGTGTGTGTGTGTGTGTGTGTGTGTGTGTGTGTGTGTGAAGGAAGAACAACATCTCTGATTTTATTCCCGACCGCCAGCCCGACTTCCCCGACAAGAAGTTTGAGAAGGTGACAGGAGATCCTTTCTTCGTTGACGAGAGCATCCTGGTAAAAACAAAACAACTTTTATTCTAATTATGAACTCAGAGGTCAGAGGTCAGAGGTCGGTGTCACATAGACGCCGCTGAAACGTCCATTCAGTCCACATGGACTCAGATCTCCATCCTGTCAGCGTCTCAGCTGCTCATTACAGGCCTGGAAGACATTTTTTTGATAAAAACAGATTTATGTGAGCATCAGGGCCAAAATGTGAAACTTCAAACACACTGATGGGAAACATGAGGCGAGGCCATCAGAACGTGGACGTTACGTTACGCCACAGGTTAGTCTTGTTGACTGAAGTCCGTGTTTTCTCATGTATGTCCTGCCAGGTGTACCCAATCCAGGGTTTCCCCGATCAGGAAATCTGCGACGTCTCTACAAAAATGATTAACGAACACCTCGAACGCTTCAGTTCCACCAGCCGCATCCTGCAGCAGGTACAGTCAACATGTGCGGACTTGGTTCAAAAAAGAAGTGTTGTTGTGGAAAGTAATTGGCTGATAACACTGAAAGTGTTATTAGAGTTTATGGAGCGGCCCAGTGAAGTCTTTCAGCTGTCCTACCTGGACAGGTGGATCACTGAAGGGGGTCTACAGGTCACAGGCTCTGCTTTTTACCTGCAAAATGACCCCAAAGAGAAGCCAAGTTGCTCATCGTCTCATAAAATGTTCTCACCTGGACGTTCTCCATTCTCTGGGTTCCCATGGCAACAGAAACCTTATCATAACACTGAATTAAGATGAGATACCTGCTTCTGTTATGTGACATCACAGAATAGAAGCTCGTTTCGGTGATTGAACAGTTTTTAACGATGTTAAATGTTCGGTTTGTGTGTCTGTTTGCAGCGTCAGACCATCGAGCTGGTGCCGCTGACTCACGCTCATTACACCTACAGCGGAAAGGACTACAGCTTCTTTGTGTACGGAGTGGAGAACCAAGTCTTTGCCTCCAAATATCCGTCTGCGTGCAGCATTTTATAAGAAACATCATTAAAGTATTTAATCCCATCGTCCGGACCGGATGCCAGATAGTTAAAAATCTGCATTATTATCAACATTGGACGAGTGTTGCTGCATTAATCCTTCATGATTAATCTCATTTATGCTCCAGTCTGCAGGTGTGAAAGGTCACCTGCCACTCATTTCAGTCGAACTGAAGTTTTTATTTCCAGCAGCGTTTACAGCAGGCTGTGCTTCAGGTGTCGAAATGTGATATATCATTGTGATATAAAACGACTGATTTTAAACTTTATTGCAGGTTACAAGTTAGTTCATTGATTTAATGAATAATAATGTTATTTCATCGCATGAGAGATTTTCCCCACGATGCCTGTCAGGCTCCATGTAATCCAGCACGACATGTGTGTGTGCTAACATCCACCACTACCTCGGTGAGGCGGGACTGAACATACCTGCTGTCTGCAGACCTGGTGCGATCAGCAGCTGCTGCTTCCTTCGTGGCGTTTAGTGCTGAATCCTCTGATCAGACGTTTGTTTTCATGGGACAACAGATCAGAGCAGATCTCCTTTGTCGTCGTAGCTCTGAGTTGATTCTCCGACGTCTTCGCAGTCGTTTCCAGGCTGAAGCCACATCCTCGAGGACTGAACTGCTCCTCAGTGCTAACCTCACTTTCTGCTGCCTTTCAGACTTAAAGGATAACTTTTGTTTTTTACAACCTGGACCTTATTTGTAGCATTAAATACGACCATTTACTCCCCCAGACAACTTTGGTGGCATTTGGAGTCGTTTTGAAGAAATTAGCCCCAGAGGAGCGGCGCGTATATCCGTATAATGCGAGTACTCGGGGCATCCATGCGCAGCCTCTATATAACGCATAATCTGCAGAAACTCGTTCATATTCCAATATTTTGTTATGATATGCTGGTGCTATCCCCCTCTGAGCCCGTGGTGGCATGTTATCAACATCCGGCGTCTCTTGACAACTACCTCTGACGTGGATGATGTCATTACCGAACGCCGGGCGCTGCGAGCAGCCAGCCACAACACGGCTGACTCTGCAGCGGTTGGCTACGAATACGCAATAACGAACCATAGCTGTGCCAAATTACAGCTAAACTAGCCGACCGCCGGCTCAGAGGGGAATAGCACCAGCATATCAGAACTAAATATTGGAATATTAACGAGTTTCGCCGCAGATTATGCGTTATATAGAGGCTGCGCATGGATGCCCCGAGTACTCGCATTATACGGATATACGCGCCGCTCCTCTGGGGCTAATTTCTTCAAAACAACTCCAAATGCCACCAAAGTTGTCTGGGAGAGTAAATGGGCGTATTTAATGCTACAAATAAGGTCCAGGTTGTAAAAAACGAAAGTTATCCTTTAAAGACACGTTTTGTTCTGTGTTCATTGTAGTCAGTTTTCTTGGATAAAGCTAACAGTTTGTAACACTCCTTCATGACTGATGATGTCTAAAGCAGATAAATCTGATAAATCTCTATTTTGGTTTTGAATGGGGCTCAGACCTCATTCTAACCGAAGCAGAAGATTAAAAACCGGAGAATTATGGATGTGTAATTGTTTGTAAACCAGATGAACTGGTTGTTGCAGTTTATTGTTAAAGGGATTTGGCTGAAATTTGGTGCCAGAACAGCTCATGGATCATTCAGAGGATATTCCAGGTTTGGTTTTGAGCCAGTATGATAGCAGTTACTGTGTATCTGTGCTTGTTTTTGCATCAAGGACTTCCAGGTCAGGAAACTACGATCAGTCCTAGTTTGTTCCAAAAATTACCCTCACAAGAAACTACCAAACATACAATAGAGAGTAAAACCAGAACCGTCGGGCTCCAGATGAAAGAAAACCTCATTCAAAATCCCATTTGAAAAGTTGGAAAAATAAGTTTAGAAGAGAATTTGGTGCGTTTCATGGATGTGAATGAAATCATGTTGTAACATCGTTCGTACCTGCAGGAGTTCTGAAGGAGAATTGTTCAGCACAGGTAGAAGTTTGGAAAATAGAAACAATGCGGTGCTTTAAATGACAAAGAAAGACGAAACACTGTGCTAAAAACGCACCGATTAAACTCAACGGTCTTCAGGGCAGGAAGCTGACTCTTACAGCTACCAGCCAAAGTCCAAACTGACCCACGATCAGTTCACTGCCGACATGCCGACGAGCTTTCTGTCACAGTTTGTCGAGCAGTGTTTGATGCTGCTTCATGACTAATAACTGAATTTATTCAAACTCTTGTTAAGTGGAGATTTATTTTTTCTTGGTGTGTTTAAGTCAAATGTTTTAATTCCTCTCAGCTCAGGTTTCTACATGCAAACAAATATATAAGAACAGTCCAGCTTCTCTGTATGTGTGACGATGTTTCAGTGATTTATTTGTAAAGGACAGATACATGTGAGAGGAAACAGTCTTATTGTTTTATATAACATAATAAAACCTGTCAAATATATCAGAAAAACTGTTCATAATAAAGTTCTTTCATATTATCCTACAGTGTCTCTTGAGTTCAGTCCTCAGAGTGTTTGTGTGTTTGAAAAGCAGCGTCGAATCGCTTTGACTCAGATCAATCAGGATGATTGTGTTCTCGCTCTTCATCGATCCTCCTGATCTCCTGACGCTGCCTTCAGACTCCTGCTCACAGGTCGAAGGCAGTCACAGACTGAAACGGTCTTTAAATGTTAAACATTTTTCAGCTCCTGAGGGAGCAGCTTTAACCTCCTCACACCAAAGTCTGTGTCTGTTTTTAAACATTTTGATGTTTCCCACAAAGAGAAACTTCTCACATGGTTTAATTGAATTAAATGTTTTTGGCCCAGAGAGGTCAGATAATCTAATATTTCACCAAAAAGAATTAAAGAAACAGAGAAAAGTCACAAAGGGAGCATAAATCTGTGCAGCAGAACGTCTCTTTTTCTTTTTTCCTCTTCCATTAATCACCTTATGACCCTTCAGACTTATCTGGTGACCCTTTGGAGGGGCCCGACCCCTCCGTTGGGAACATACCTCAACAGTCTAATGATGCTCTGATAGTATTTTTAGATCGTTAGTAACTTGATGACTTCTACCAAACCACACTGGCCACTGAGTAGAAGTGTGTCTGGAGGGGCCTGACGACCCCCTTCAGTTCTGTGTTAACAAAGTTATTCCACAAGGGGGCGCTGTGCTTTATAGAACTATGGCCTGCCTGAAGGTGTGTTTGCTGACATGATGTGCTGTGGGAAATAAAGCAATTCAACTCGAAATCTCAACAGCCGAAAATGTAGTTAGTTCTGTTTTTAATGTCTTACTGCAACACGTTAGACCTTCTGTTTGACCAGCACGCTACTACATTTACTCAAGACCTGGACAAAAGTACAAGTTTGAGGTACTTTTACCTCTCACCTCTCTTTTAATTATTTGCTGCGTATTGTGCAGATTTTATTCTTTTTCAGTATCTTTCCAACCTGCTGCCTGTTGCAGCTAGCTGCTACTTTGCTCTTGTACATGCTAAACATGTAATAAACTCTTTTAATATGATACTTTATTTAACATCAAACAATCACTGAATAATACTTATAATGCACGTGGCAGTAAAGCTGTTACACGTAGAACCAGCTGACAAGTTGCATTCAAATGCTTCTTACAGGTGAGGTTTTGAACACAGGTGAGTGTTTAATCAGAGTTTGATGAAGATGATTCCATTTGTTCGTTTATGTGACATTCTGATATCATTTAGAATTGAGTATTTTTACACCTTTGTGCAGAATTTGTCACTTTTATTAAAATAAACGACCTGAAAGTTTCTTCCACCACTCACATTTCCCACAGTTTTCATGTGAAATTTTATCTTTTGTTTCTAACTTTGTGATGCTGATAAATATTGCAAATTAATATTAAAGCAGCTTTTACTGAAGTTTTTTTTTATCTAATGTAATCTTATTTTAAGATTTACTCCTGTTATTGTATTAATTTATTGTTCTGTTTGTCATATTTTACTTCTTTACTTTCCGTGTAAAGATTTTTTTATAGATCCATTTTGATGTGAGTCCGTTTGATCTGCATTGTGTGTTCAGTGGATGTGAGCGTGATCTGGCCCAGCGGTCCGACCTCCACCCTGCAGAGCTCTGAAGACCGAGCCTCAGAGCAGTCCGTGAAGGCAGCAGCAGGCAGCGGAGGGACGGTGCGTTTGAGGGTGAAGCGGCGCTTCAGCCCACATGTGTGCACTTTGTTTATAACGCGTGGAGGCGTCAGGTGACCCGCTGCTGAACTGCCCGGTAGTCCGGGACCCGTCCTGCTGCTCGGCTGAAGCCCAGAGTCCAGACGCTCCTGCTCGGTGAGTTCATGAAGGTTTTACCCTGAGCTGAGTCTGGATGCGCCGCTTGATGCGCTGCTGTTAATGGATGAGACTGTGGTTGGAGAAGAAAGTTCACGGTGTTCCGATGGTGCTGGACTGCAGACAGTTTGTGTTGTTTCAGCCTGATGTTCAGTTAGTGTGTAATTTAACTTGACTTCAGTAAACCTGCTGATGAAGAGTCAGGATGAAGCTCCAGCTCATCACATCCTTGATGATGAGCTTTCTTTGAACAAAATTTGGATCAAAATGAGAAAAACGTTACATGTTTCTTTTAACTTCAGCTGAAAATGGTCAAAAACGAGTGTTAGAAAGTTCCCACTGATAAGTTCTGATGGTCATTGATCAGTTCTGATGGTCACTGATCAGTTCTGATGGTCATTGATCAGTTCTGATGGTCACTGATCAGTTTCCGGGGGTCTTTGTTGCAGAGTTTGAGGTTTGCTGGAGCTTTCCAGTCATTGTGGGATCTCTGGTGGGTGTTTGTGGGCTTCTGGGAGTTTTTGTAGGAGCGTTTGTGGACATTGAGGACGTTTGAAGGGTTCTGGCAGAGTTTCAGGTGGTCATCAAAGGTCTCCAGGAGTTCTTTCAGTGTTCACTGAGGTTTAATTCAGGAAGATGAGAAATATTTTTAAATCAGTGATCCCAGCATGAAGTTTGAGCCTCGCTGTGTGTCCGTTCATCAGGGGGCTGCTGGGTCAAACCTTCACTGCTTCACCTGTTTCTGAGGGTCCAGCTAAAGAAACGTTGCTCAGGTCAGTAGATGGAGGACTGAGCTGTCCCCCACCTTCTTCAGCTCAGTTATTAAAGACAAACTGTGTCTCCGTCTGTCCGCTGTGAGTAAACCTCCCTCAATTGTCCCCTGCCTTTCCTGTTATGAGTTCAACACCCCCTCTGCTGTACAATCTGTGAGTGGGACTGCTGCTTCCTGCCCCGTGTGTGTGTGTGTGTGTGTGTGTGTGTGTGTGTGTGTGTGTGTGTGTGTGTTGACGTTGTTGTTTCCTGCTGTATTGTGTCTCCTCTCAGACAGTCACTCTGCTGTACTGATGATAATGGAGCGACGCTGACACACAGCCACCTGTGGGATGTGTGTGTGTGTGTGTGTGTGTGTGTGTGTGTGTAGTTTGTAGGTACTTGTACTTCAGTATTTCAGTTTGATGTTACTTTATACTTCTTCACTACATTTCAGTGGGAGATATTGAACCTTTTCTATAATCACTGTTATTTTTTTAAATACTGCAACTAACACTTGTTGTCATCGTCGATCAATAATCTGCTGATTATTTTCTTGATTTTTTCTTTTCTTTTCTTCGTTGTTCATTCATGACCAAAACCCAAACAGATTCAGTTCACTAAGATGAAAAGAAAAGAGCCGTCAACCCTCATGGAAAAGTGTTTTTTATTCCTGCGTTCAGAATGAAAAAATCTTCTGATTGGCTAATTGATGAATCATTTCAGCTCCATTAAAATTTTAAATGTACATGTGCTGTTAATGCCGCTGTGTTTCTACTTATGTGAGATATTTATGCTGCTCCTTTTACATAAGCTGAGGATCTGTGGACTCAGGGCGCTCCGGTGGTCCACCTGGTGGTCCACCTGGTGGTCCATGATTCAAGGCGAGTCCTCACTGCAGCTTTGATTCCTGCCCGGCTCTTTGCGTCATAAGCCCCCCCTGTGTCCCCTGCCTGTCCCGTCCCTCTACAGCTGTCTCTGTCTGAATGAAGCAGAAACACAGAAAAACACAAAGGATCTGAGGAGTCCCTCCAGCCCTGGACTGGAGGTGGAATCAGAATCTGCCAGAAACATGAACAAGAAGATGTTTTATTTTGTCTTTGAATGATCTAAGATGCATTAAAGCTGCTGTACTGCGTGTGTGCTCCTCCTGCTCCTCCTACTGCACCTGCTCCTCCTGCTCCTCCTGCTCCTCCTGCACCTCCTGCTCCTCCTGCACCACCTGCTCCTCCTGCTCCTCCTGCACCTCCTGCTCCTCCTGCTCCACCTGTTCCTCCTGCTCCTCCTGCTCCTCCTGAGAGCTCAGTGGAGTCTGTTTAAGCTGCTTGACTCCATCTGGGTCCGGGTCCTCCGGAGGAGAAGCTCAACGCAGCAGCTGGTCCAGCCGGCTGCTGACTGAAGAGTCTGAAAAGAGGAAACCGAACATGAGCACCAGGTGAAGAAGAGGCCGGTGGACCGATGCGGTCATGAGGAAGAACGGACAGAGAGGAGGAGGAGACCCACAGCGACACAGATGGAGATCGCTGAGCATGTAGCAGCCTGGTTCATGTTGGTACATCACTCCAGGACCAGAATCAAGACTCCAGCAGGAATGTGTGAATTCAAAGCTGCAGCACTTTCTCTTCGGACTCTTCCTGTTTCTGTGACGTCTGACACTGAAGACAAAGGAGGGATGGAGACATCGGCATTCAGAGGACAAAGACACGTCCTGTTGTCCCATTGTGTTGCAGCGAGGACAGAGGTGAAATCTGAAGGACCGGCGCTGACTGACGGCCTTTCACTCGTCCAGAGAGCCAAAAGCACCGCAGGGCTGATTTGATGTTGTGGTGGACTCTGATTGGCAGGAACGAGTGTTTTCTTCTGGTCTTGTAGGAATGAGACTTGTTTTGATTGGAAGCTGTCTCATTGCTCACATTACCAGATGGACGTGTCACAGCTGCCCTGAATCCACATCGCTGAACTCCTGGTCTTCAGGACATCTCAGGACGGACTCAGCCTTCATCACGCGGAGCTTTTCTTTGTTGGCCTTGGCTTTTCTTTATGCTGAATGCTAATGTTAGCATCATGGCTAAAATCCGTTCCTCAGGTGATATACTGCCCCCTGTTTGTTCGGAGCTGCCTTTTACTTGTTTCCTGCAGTCAGAGCAGCCGCTGTCTGTCTTCCTCTGTTTGATCGTCCAACTTCCCAAACGTGTCTCTGAAATGTGCTTCTCGTTGTCCGTGCGTGTGAGGCGTATCTTCTTTGAGAACGCTGTGATTCCGTGCAGGTGGTGCATCTGGTCGAAACGCTGGTCTGTTTTGCATTGTGGGTTTGACTCCAGCTCATCTGACCTCTGCGTCTGTATATCTGGCCCGGCGGCAGGACAGTGAGACGCTGTTTCAGGCTCCCTCAGGCACAAAGTCTTCACATCAACATTTGCTTTCTTGTTGAACTGAGAAACACTAAATCAGCTCTGGTCTCTGGATTCAGGGCGTCTCTTATTGACACTCAGGCGCAGAGAAACGAGTTCGCCTCTGCTTTATTCCTGTCAGTGGAATTCATCTGTAACTGTGTGTGTGTGTGTGTGTGTGTGTTTGCATGTAGCTTCAGGCTGCAGCTAACAACTATTAGCATTGTCAATTTATCTCTTCATTTTTTTGTTAAATTGTTGATAAATCCCGTCACAGTTTTTCAACTTGACGTCTTTAAATTGTTCGTTTTGTCCGACAAAACGTCCAAAATCAAAAATCTTCAACCTGATGATATAAAACGGAACATAAAGGAACGAATCCTCACATTTGAGAAGCTGGAAACAAAGAGATAAACGTCTAAACCTGAACTAACAATCATTTTCACCGTCAGTGAATCTGCTGCTTGTGTTCTAGGTGAACTCGTTTGCCTCTGAAAAGTCGGGAAACAGTAAAAATAAAGATTTTCTGGAGCCTGAGTTGATACCGTACGTGCATACGAGGGTCGATGAAATTTCTTCTCTATCTTCTCCTTAAAGAGAAAAAAACGATTCAGTTCATTCTTTGATACTCGACAACGTCGGAGCAGATGGAACTGGATCAAAATTACAGAAGCTGATTAATAATTTTTTTAAAGAGTTTCCAATAAATTTGAATCTCCAAACTTATTGATGGTTTCAGTACTGAAGTGTGTGTGTGTGTGTGTGTGTGTGTGTGTGTGTGTGTGTGTGTGTGTGTGTGTGTGTGTGTGTGTGTGTGTGTGTGTGTTTCCTTTGCTCATGTGTGCTCTGATTGGCTCCGGCAGGCTTTCTAATTTGTAACTGCGGCTCTGCGATAACAGAACACAAATCTCTGTGAAGCTTTTATTTGACCTTTGACCCCACGTGTTCATAAACATCTCATCGCGTCCATGTGTCCCCGCCGCCTGATAAAGACTCATGTGGGCCGTCAGCGTGAGTTAAGACTTGTGGGTCAGAGACGGCGGGAGTCTGGCTCTTTGAGGCCGACTTGGGACGGAGGCAGAACCAGACCCTTCATCACTTTTAATGGAGGAGCTGACGGTGCGCATCCAGTCAGTATCAGGGACGTGGCCCATTTCACTAAGTCACTTATAAACCTTTTATGTCCTCAGGGGGCGAGTTTACATTAGTGCGGAGAAACGTCGTGGAGTGATGATGAACGTGGGTGGAAATTCCCTCACAGGTTTTTTTGGATAATTTAAAGATGCAATAAAAGAGACTTTTATTACCTTGTAGAATAAATGATCTGCTGCGTGCCGTCTGTGCAGGGCCTCCATCGGGTTTTTGATCCATGCAAATGACTCAGTGATAGAAAAGCAAACAGTAAGATTAAAACAGTAAAATGAAAAACATGAGTGTTAAAGGGATAAACAGGTACAACATGTCGCTAATCAGGAGAAAAACACTGAAACTCTAAATCAAACTACCATAAATTCTTGTATAAAAGTCGGCAATAATAATACAATTAATAATAATAGAATAATAACTGAAGGTGTGGCCAGAATGAAGATATAAAGGCTGGGTATAAAAACATGAGGGGGGTGAAATTAGCAACCCAAAGTCACAGCTCACACAGTAAATTATGCTAATGTACTTTCCCACAGAACAGTCATGTTAAACTTTGCTGCTCGTAGCGTCTGTTTTATAGCAGAAACACCTGTTTCATCCACCTATTAATTTATTTCCCTAACGACAGTGAAAGTCAACACTTCCTGTGGATTTTTCACATTAAAAGCCTACTAGTAACTGGAGAGAAAGGAATATTGAGGAGCTGTTCTGATGAAACTAGCGCTGTGCCACTGATTGAGAATTGTAATTGAAAGCAGCATTTGAATGTAACCCTTTAGTTGACTAGATTTCTTTAGATTTTGGGTCTTGAACTGAAAACATGAAGTAATTATCACTCACCTGATCGGCATAATTGATTTTAATCATCACACTAATTCATCATCTGACAATTGTGCCTAAAACATCTGCATGCAGATCGGTAGTGTGATTCCCATAGATATGTATGTATGTAGCATATAGCCGTCTTTTGGGAACATAATAATAATATGAACCCTGTGTTACACCCTGATCCAGCTGCACCAACCAGACGTCACCTCTGGTGACTGACATCAGCCTTTCTCCTTTCTTTTCTTGTTTCTTGTCAAAAAAGTTTGTACATTTTTTGCCATTTCTGAATCTGAGACATAGAATGAGAAAGTTTGAGTTATAAATATTCCCAAAGCCAGAATCAGAATTATTCCTCGCGGTGTCTTGATTGGGTTATATTTGCGAGTCGTTGTTGTTAAAGGTGTAGATGTACAGAAAGCAGCGTCTGACGTGTTGTTTGTCATTAATCGTGAATCATGGAAGCCATCCATCCAAGCCAAGCAGGATAGGCCAGAGCTCCCCCACCCTCGCTCCTTCCTCCTGCCCCTCCTGCAGGATCCTGAGGCATTCCCAGCCAGGATGGGGTAATTAATCTCTCCAGCATGTTAGGGGGGTCTACCCTGGGGTCTCTGACATACCCGAAATACCTTCCCAAGTCCAGGAGGCATCCTGATCAGATGGCTCAGCCCACCTGTGTGCAGAATGTCCTTCTTTCGGTTGTAACTCTGAATCCACCTCATCAGGGGGCTCGACTCGTGTACACACATTCCCGCCAGAATACTGTAAACCGTGGACGTTGTACCGTTCTCCTTCTCCTGATGATGATGAGCTATCAGCGATTGGCTGAGTGTGTGATCAGGTTTTTGTCATCATATTTGACCTTTGAGTAAACAGACCTGCAGTTTGCATCTGCTCACGTTCAAATTCACGTTCACATTATCTATTGTGAAGAGAATTTTAAGCAAAAACTTGAAATGTTGCAAAAATAAAAAAAATAAAGAAAGTTTCCACGAACTGGTTTGCAGCGAATAAACGAGAGAAAGTTTCAACAGAAGGTGGCGGTATAAGCTATGTTGTGCTATAATAAACAGAGTAGAAGAAGAAGAAGACTGAAAACCAGAAACAACACGAGTCGCAACCTGAGAGAAAAATGGAGGAATTAGTTTCGTTTGGGCGAGTTGTATTTGGTCTTGGAATATCCGGGAAGACGATGGCGGAGCTTCTTCTTCTTCTTCTTCTTCCACTTTGTGTTTTGTAGCAGAAACAGCTGATCAGTCTTGAGTTTTATTTGCTATGTCAGAACTTTTTCTGCTCATTTAGTGCATTAACACTTTTTTAAAAAAGGCAAAAAAAAAAACCACCTTAAACGAACGTGAAAACTTTTAGCAGAATTGTACGTTTTTTTTTTTAAATTTTGTTGTTTCCATCAAGCTTTTCGAATGCGATATTTCAAAATCAGCATAAAAACACTTAAAAACACAGTTTCTGTCATTACACTTGACTGAATCTCGATAAACCAGCCTGCTTCTTCTTTGTCTATCAGAAATAATCGACAAACTTCTTCTTCTCTTCTTCTGCACCAAACATTTGTTTTGAACGTACATTTTCACAACCTGACCTCCGGTGTGTTGATCCTGGGAAAGTTAATGTGCACAGATGCTCTTGTTCCCCGACCCTCCCCTTGACATTCAGCAGTAACTGCTGCCCTCCATCACTGCAGGCTTTTGTCGCTCCGCTGGGGAAATTTAAGGTTAAGTGCTCGGTGGCGACACAAGTAGCCGATGAGGGAGGGAAGCGGTTCCTCCGTCGCCTGGTCTTTCCAGCTCAGATTCAGACTGTGCGATCACACATTAGTCCCACAAACCAGCCAGTCGTCGCCTGGACCCGCGGAGACGTCCCCACCCTTTACCTCGCGGTCGCTGAATGAATGATAGCAGAGTTTCTCAGAGTTTCATCATCCCGCGGCTGCCTACTCAGGCTGATCCCTGGGTTAACATCACAAAATAAAACATTCAAAGCCGTGATTAAAACGTCATAAAGCCCTGAAACCACAGCTAAACACACACACACACAAAGTATGTAGACACACCACATTGATGAAGAGCCCAGAATAACATCCTCTTCATCCTCCGTGAAGGGCCTCGTGTGGTTAAAAACATTGCTTCTTCTTCTTCCTCCAGCCCACAGCTATCCGGCTGTGGGACTCTCTTACAAATACACACTTTCACACACACACACACACATTTGTGAGGCTGAGAACTTCCCACCTTTCAATGCTTTAACCACAAAGGACACAAAAAACACAACACACCCCCCGAAGAATGAGACACAAAGAGTGAGAGCGAGAAAAATACATGTTATTCTTCCAGCCCACCTCAACACACACTCCACTGTCAGGACACTGTGTGTGTGTGTGTGTGTGTGTGTGTGTGTGTGACCCTATTGTGGTTAATGGTCGTTAGGATGCTCTGTGTGTGTGTTGTGTTGTTTTTCCTTCCTCCTCGGCTCTTTCCTGAGTGTGTTTGTGTGTGAACGAAGTCGAGACGAGAGGAAAAAGGACAGAAACAGCAGAAACACAAGTGAAGCTCAACGTCATTAAAATCATTTTTACAGTTTAAAGGACGAGTTCAACATTTCTGCTGATTTTTGCCGTCTTTGCTTTGTGGCAGAGAGTTAGCTGCTCCGCTCTCACAGCTCTCTGTTCAGTATGACACTGCATCCTGTAGCTGATTAGCTTAGCTTAGCTTAGCGCAGACACTGGAAACAGGGGAAAGGGCTAGCCTGGCTAGAATAATCACTGATTCTGTTTGAAGGATGAGACTAAGTTCTGCATATTTCTGCAAATGAGAAGACCAAAACCAACAGTGAGGTGAAGTGTGTGTGTGTGTGTGTGTGTGTGTGTGTGTGTGTGTGTGTGTGTGTGTGTTTGTCTTCTGTGACACTGACACGTTCCTTCATCACCATGAACACACACACTGTACTTTATTCTGACTCACACACACCATCCTGCTGCCATGAACACCGAGTGTGGATTAATCCGCCGCTGAAAATAGTCCCCAACAAATGCATATTTGTTAAAAACACTACAGTGAGCAGCAGATTTTTAATGGAACTGTATGTTCTTTACACATTTTAAAACTTCAGATTGTTGTTTTTCTTTCTCACATCTGGTCTTTTCAGGGGGTTTGTTGACAATAAGAGCTACAGCCTCACCTGTAAAACACCTTTCTGTGGCAAAGATTTATAGTTCATGAAATCTGGGTGCGTAAGAATTGATTTATGATCCTTTGCTTTTCTTCCTTGTACATTATGACCTGTTGAAAACTATTTTTAATGACTCTTTTTTCACCTGATCGGGAAAATATTCCAGCTCTTATTTAATGACTTAAACAACCTGCCACCAGTAACAGGACCCCTGTGATGATCTACGCTTCTGCCGTACCGCTGGAGTTTTCATTATTAAAGCTTTTCTAGCACTGGTCCAAGTGAACGTTATGATGTATTACATGTCAAAGTGCTGCTGCTGGGATCAGAGAGCAGAGACAGAAAGAGTAAGTAAAACTTTATTTACACAGCACATTTCATTCCAGTTGAAATGCAGTGTGTCAAGCAAAGAATATTAACAGTATCTGCACTGACTGACAGACAGAGGACAGACCACCCAGTCAGGCTAACATCAGAGTCTCTGTCCCAGAGGACAGGACAGCTGAGCAGCTCAGGGTTTATATATCAGCTGCTTCACAAGGAGCCACTGCAGAGGACGCTCTGCCTCAAACCCGAGGTCAGGACCCAGCGTGGGTCGCTGGCCTGCCTCCAGTGGGGCCCCTGCATGACAACGCTGGAGGAGATTAGCGCTGAAATGTTCACCATGAGAAAAAAGTGCTGTTTGGTCCGACAAGACGACGGACTGAGACACAGAAAACAAACCCTGAGAGGAGATCGTGTGTGTTTAAGAAGCTCCACAATCAGCGATGAAGAGTGTAACTGACGATGATGATGCTCAGAGGATGAATATGAATGACTTTAGTGACCCTCAAACTTTAGAATAAAAGCCACAGAGTCAGCTGACCAACTCTTCCTGCACCACCCTGACCATCTGCTTTAGTGATGATGGAGTCAGTAACACCTTCACGCTGAGTCCAGAACCAAACATTATTTACTTAAATGAATGCATTGATCCCAGTCACATCTTCATCAAGTCAAAAAGTTTAAGAACAGATCCCACAGCCGTGTAGATACAGAATAAATGATCCAGTGGTTTACCAGACATTTAGTCATTCAGTAAATACACATTAATACATCAGATATGTGTGTTCACAGCAGCCGTGACGTGTTGAAAACTAACGTCTGCTGCAGTTCGTCAGAAGTCACAAACTCCTGCGTCTTTTAATGTTTATCAAACCTCGCCGACACCAGCGGGAGTCTAGACATGACTTCATTTCACACAGTGTCACAGTCAGACCGGACGTGCTCACAAATGTTCACCGAAAGGTTTCTTTCAATCTGCGTGAACTGGCTGAAGGTGAAGACGACCGCAGGTGGAGAGATCCGCTCAGTTCCATCTCGGTTCCTTCCTCCGCAGACAGAACATCTCCCGATGTGCAGAAGGATCTTAACACCCGTCAGCCTCAGAAATATGACCAAATGAGTGCGATAAGGTGCTTATGAGTGTGATAACCGCTGAGGGTGAATTCCTCCAGAGCTGTTTAATGTGGATTTAATGTAGCTCAGAGGAGGCCTGCTGCTGCCAGATTAAACAGACTGAGAACCACCTGGTGATATTCATCATTCTCTATTTGTTTTGTTCTTTCTGGAGAGTTTCATCAGTCTCGTGATGATGAATTGAATCATTTTTTATTTTTTCTCTTCTACCCTTTGGAATTTTTTTTTTTTTTTTTGCATTATGTCTCAGGAATGACAGTTTTACAGTCGGGTTCGACTCCACTCACTGAAGGTTAAATGCTTATTTTCAGCATTTGTATTTTCTTACTTAAAAAAACAGTTGTTGACTTATTTAAAGTCATCAACAAACGTCGTTCATTAACAGAAATAGTTGTGTAATGTGGAAAAAACACAGCTAGAGGGAGAAGTGTGGAATAAATAATAACCCTAATAAACCCTCAGATGAGCTTACTTTTAACATCTGTTTTACACCAAACATCCACAGAACATCTGTTTGTGTATGTTTGAGCTGGCACACAAACAGCTGCCCCCCCCACAGCAGCACTATCAGACTCCATTGTATCATTGTGTTTGTCTGGCCCACTAATTAATAAGCTCTTATCAGGACGGAGGCAACAATAAAGTATTTCTGCCAAGCCAAGCGCTTCCTTCCCCTCCGAGACCATCTGAGCAAACCTGGAGGCTGGCGCCAAGTGACCCCAGTGCAACACACACACACACACACACACTCAGAAAGAGTGGACACAAACACAGCAACATTATAATATTATGCCAGTGGAACATCTGTCTACAGGGTTCAGACACTGATTGAAAGTTACAAGATTGACAAGCCCGGAGGCACGAGGTTTCTGGACTCAAATGCAGAACTCAGACACCACAGCAAGGTTTCAAAATCAATGAAGAATTTATTAAACAAAAGGCGCTCAGGATAATTACAGCTCATACAAGGTATGGCAGAAAAGTTCAACAAAAGACGCTAAGGAATAATTTGGAAAAATAACGTTAACACAAAAAGGGCTCAATCGGCAAAATAAAGTATCAAATGAAAATCAAGAATAATGCTAGAAAAATACTATAACTAAACTAGGACTTACTTACAAAACAGACCAGGAACAACAAGGAGACAAGGATCTAGGAATGCTGGATAAATCACGGCTTGGTACAAGGACGTGGCACGAGACAATCTGGCACAGGACAAAGGGAGACGCGGACTATATATACACGAGGTAACAATGAACAGGTGGAGACAATTAAGGCGGGGTAGACAATCAGACACACCGGGAAATCAAGGGCCTGAAACGAGAGGAGAGTTAGGTTTCACAATAAAACAGGAAGTGTAAGACAAGACATGACGCTCGTGAACAAAAACACTTAACAGATCTGACGAGACATGACAAAGATTTTATTAGAAGAAGAAGAATTTATTAATTTGATGTTGGTCTCTGTTTCAGTGCTTTCAAGGTAGCATTAGCATAATGCTACACGGTGCTGTACCTGCTATGGCCAATCACGCGTGTTGGATGTGTTTAACCTGGTTATTCCAACACGTCTGCACTGACGTCTGTCGTTTCTGAAGAAAGACTCGAGCAATCAGAGTGTTTCAGTATTTATTAATGAAACTATGTTGAACTGACAGAAAAAACAACTCGATAACTCTAAAAGATGTTTTGACATTAAATGTTAAAGTTGCCATTTGATCAAAAATTTTCTTCCCCCTCACTTTGAAAACTCAGCTCTGAAAAGCAAGAAAGAAAAGCAAAAAAAGGGAAACTGTTACTTAAAATAAGCCAAAATATTCTGCCGACACAACAGGAAGTTTAAAGTATCTGGTTAAACGAGGTGCAGCCAGACTGAAAACGAGTGCTTTTGTCTTGATACAGAGAAATTCTGACTTCGACAGTTTTTGTTCTCGTCAGTCGATCAAACCGTTTTATGATTCTGGAGATTCTGTTTGAAGCATGAAGTTACTCAGAGCCAGAAATAAAATCTCTGTATGAAGATACATCATCTTATTTCAATAATTAAGGACAAAAAAAGCTTGAAATACGATACAATATATCTTCTCAGACAGAAACTTCGTCCTGGTTTCAGATGTTTCATATTTTGATTTTGCGTCTCGCAGTGTTTTTCCTTTTGTGGGATGTTTGAGCCTCACTGTGCACAGTTTGTTTTCCCTGTCATCTGCTGAACGTTTCTCTGAGCTCACCTTCAATCACAGGTAAACCTGCAGGTCGACTTTCAAATGACAAATATTTGCAGACTCAGAGATTCTGGATTCTTTGATGAGGAGATGCAACTCAGAGAATTTCTAACGAGGTAATTGAACTTTTAGTGGATATCAGATGCAAATAATTATTCAGATCAGGGTATTTTATTTGTTTTAAAGCATGTGTGGAGTTAACAAACTCCTCCGATGCAACAACAGTCAGCCAACGTGAACTCAGCTCAGGCCGAATGATTTGCCAACATTTCTACAATGTCAGAAATCAAAATATTAAACAAATATATAAATATTAATGCTCAACACAGAAGTTCTCCACAAGAGGCAACCAGAGGCAAAGATGTAATCTGACACACGGTCTCATGAACCAACAGCACACACACACACAGCACCACATACACGCTTTCACACACAATTTGCTTATTTTACAGTTTCCAAGAGCAGCTAAACGTTGTCGTCGTGTCCTTGATTCTTCTGCACATGTTGTTCATGACTGTCGGCTCCCCGCTGGCCTCTGTTTTGTCTGTACGAGTATGAAAATAACAGGCCGGGACACACACACACACACACACACACATCCACCGCCAAGAATCAGAATCCACATTGAACATAAATACAGTTAACACACACACATGAAAATGAAAGCTTTGTTTTTATTCATGTCCTCACGGGAAACATTTATTTGAATTACTGCAGGACAATGAAGTCGACCTTATTTTAGAGGCCATTGTTTCTTCTTGTGTGTGTGTGTGTGTGTGGGTGTGTGCGTTGCAGAAAATTGAAATACATTATTCAAACACAGTCTCTTAAGCTCTGTGTGTTGCTCATGGGCACTACAGCCTGGTGTGTAGTTAG
This sequence comes from Chelmon rostratus, assembly GCF_017976325.1. Classification (NCBI taxonomy): domain Eukaryota; kingdom Metazoa; phylum Chordata; class Actinopteri; order Chaetodontiformes; family Chaetodontidae; genus Chelmon; species Chelmon rostratus. The sequence goes on from NC_055659.1 coordinate 2,037,021, forward strand.
CGTTAGCTCTGAGTCTTTTCTTTCTGTCGTTTCAGAACAAACTTTATTCCCAGTGATGAGAGAGCGTTGCAGAGTTTGTTGCTATTTGTTGTTTCATTGATGTTGGTGGAAGAAAACATAATTTCAAACATCAGCTGGCTTCATTTGCAGAGTTTTGAGCTGATATGTTGAATATCTGTATCTATATATCTATATATTTTGCTGAAAAAGAGAAAATCAATACGTTCAGCCTTTAATAATTGAAACAGACTTCTGTGACGTCACACACTGGTTTGTGGATTATGGACGGAAGCCTTGACTTCGGCATTATGGCCGTTACCACCCTTGTTATGTGGAGCCAGAAGTGACCATATTTGGATGAGAGGGTGGAGGATGCTCGTTGCTACGCCTCTATCCTGATTGGATCTGACTGAGAACTGGTCGTGGTAGAGACTTGTCAAACACAAGGCAGCGACGCCCTAAAGCAACATCCTGCTTTATCGTCTATTTTCATCAAAATTGGATCATGATTTACTAAATGAACTTCATGCTGTGTTGAAGAAGACGTGAAATTAATGACCGAGACCTAAAACTCATTCAGAAACTGTTCACTGAGGTAATAAATCAAGTGAGACATCTGTGAAGTTTATGTACATTCAGACTCCTGGCTTCACTTTTTCCTCGGTTTGTACAGTCTGTTGTTTCAGCACAGAAAACTCAGCACACTCATTCTTCTGCTGCTGCTGTTTGTGTTTCTTGACATCAGCCTGATACCTGCAGACAGCTGCTAGTTAGCGTTAGCCACTTACCTGGCAGGTGGTGACGGATGGAACCAATCACTCTCACCTCTCGTAACCAGAGATCACCAAACTTTCACAGAGAGCACAGATCCCTGTTCAGTCTGTCCTGCTTATACATGCAGCTGTTAAAGTCATGATAGCCAGAGCAGGTAGACACCTGGAGTCAGGAGAAACCTGGAGTCAGGAGAAACCTGGAGTCAGGAGACACCTGGAGTCAGGAGAAACCTGGAGTCAGGAGACACCTGGAGTCAGGAGGCACCTGGAGTCAGGAGACACCTGGAGTCAGGAGACATCTGGAGTCTGGAGAAACCTGGAGTCAGGAGACACCTGGAGTCAGGAGACATCTGGAGTCAGGAGAAACCTGGAGTCAGGAGACACCTGGAGTCAGGAGACACCTGGAGTCAGGAGAAACCTGGAGTCAGGAGGCACCTGCAGTCAGGAGACACCTGGAGTCAGGAGGCACCTGGAGTCAGGAGGCACCTGGAGTCGGCAAGCACCTGGAGTCATGAGACACCTGCAGTCAGGAGACACCTGGAGTCAGGAGGCACCTGGAGTCGGCAAGCACCTGGAGTCATGAGACACCTGGAGTCAGGAGGCACCTGGAATCACGAGGCACATGGAGTCAGGAGACACCTGGAGTCAGGAGACACCTGGAGTCAGCAAGCACCTGGAGTCAGGAGACACCTGGAGTCAGGAGACACCTGGAGTCAGCAAGCACCTGGAGTCAGCAAGCACCTGGAGTCAGGAGACACCTGGAGTCAGGAGGCACCTGGAGTCAGGAGGCACCTGGAGTCAGGAGACACCTGGAGTCAGGAGACATCTGGAGTCTGGAGAAACCTGGAGTCAGGAGGCACCTGGAATCAGGAGACACCTGGAGTCAGGAGAAACCTGGAGTCAGGAGACACCTGGAGTCAGGAGACACCTGGAGTCAGGAGAAACCTGGAGTCAGGAGGCACCTGCAGTCAGGAGACACCTGGAGTCAGGAGGCACCTGGAGTCAGGAGGCACCTGGAGTCGGCAAGCACCTGGAGTCATGAGACACCTGCAGTCAGGAGACACCTGGAGTCAGGAGGCACCTGGAGTCGGCAAGCACCTGGAGTCATGAGACACCTGGAGTCAGGAGGCACCTGGAATCACGAGGCACATGGAGTCAGGAGACACCTGGAGTCAGGAGACACCTGGAGTCAGCAAGCACCTGGAGTCAGGAGACACCTGGAGTCAGGAGACACCTGGAGTCAGCAAGCACCTGGAGTCAGCAAGCACCTGGAGTCAGGAGACACCTGGAGTCAGCAAGCACCTGGAGTCAGGAGACACCTGGAATCAGGAGACACCTGGAGTCAGGAGGCACCTGGAGTCAGGAGGCACCTGGAGTCAGGAGGCACCTGGAGTCGGCAAGCACCTGGAGTCATGAGACACCTGGAGTCAGGAGGCACCTGGAATCACGAGGCACATGGAGTCAGGAGACACCTGGAGTCAGGAGACACCTGGAGTCAGCAAGCACCTGGAGTCAGGAGACACCTGGAGTCAGGAGACACCTGGAGTCAGCAAGCACCTGGAGTCAGCAAGCACCTGGAGTCAGGAGACACCTGGAGTCAGCAAGCACCTGGAGTCAGGAGACACCTGGAATCAGGAGACACCTGGAGTCAGGAGGCACCTGGAGCCACGACAGTCCTGTAAACTTCACGTCAAAGTTTGTTTCTGGTCTCTTCCTGCTTTTTCAAATCCACTTTAACTTTCTTGAACTCCACCTGTTAAGAATTAGGTGTGTGTTGTGGAAACAAACACAGATTTAAAACAGAGCTTCACAGTTTGGGTGGGCACTGCTGCAGTTTTCTTCTTTTCTAAGCTTCTTCATGATGATTCTGTGTGTGTGTGTGTGTGTGTGTGTGTGTGTGTGTGTGTTTTACACGATGCCTCCTCGTCCTTGTTTTCCTGAAAATCCAGAGTTCAATGAAAAACACATGTGCACAGTCACAGAAACACACATCAGGAGCTAATGAGGGAATCCTTCACTTCACTGTATGGCACACACACACACACACACACACACACCACACACACACACACACACACACACACAGAAAGTAGTGTTGTACATTATAATACCCTTTAATTTATTATAATCTCTGCATCTCACACACGCACACACACACACACAGCACCTCTGGGTGTAGTTATGGCTGAGTGGAGTTATCTGGAAATGCTTTGGGAGGAATCTTATAATGAAAGCTCGTCTATAGTGGTTTCACTCTCTGCTTTAAAGGCAGGAAATAAATAAATAAAAATAGTGGAAGAGAAGAGGAGCAGTTCTGAAAAACTGAAACACGTTTCCAGAGGAAAGAAATTATTGTTGAATATTTGCTGATGAAGAGTGAACTTCACATGTTTGCTTTGTGTGAATAATAGTTTGAGAAATACAGAATCGGTTTGATCAGAAGCTGCAGGGTTTGTATCCTCTGATTAGAGTCATGTTTGAGTTCACAGTCAGCATCAAACCGCTGAGATGAGTATTCAACACGTTTATATGATGAGTATTTGATGAATATTTGGTGAATATTTGGTGAATATTTGATGAATATTTGATGAATATTTGATGAATATTTGGTGAATATTTGGTTAATATTTGAAAAATATTTGGTGAATATTTGATAAATATTTGATGAATATTTGATGAATATTTGATGAGTATTTGGTGAATATTTGATGAATATTTGGTGAATGTTTGATGAATATTTGATGAATGTTTGGTGAATATTTGGTGAATATTTGATGAATATTTGGTGAATATTTGATATTTGGTGAATATTTGATAAATATTTGGTGAATATTTGATGAATATTTGATATTTGGTGAATATTTGATGAATATTTGATAAATGGTGAATATTTGGTGAATATTTGATGAATATTTGGTGAATATTTGGTGAATATTTGATAAATATTTGATGAATATTTGATGAATATTTGGTGAATATTTGATGAATATTTGATGAATATTTGGTGAATATTTGATGAATATTTGATGAATATTTGGTGAATATTTGATGAATATTTGGTGAATATTTGATGAATATTTGATGAATATTTGGTGAATATTTGATGAATATTTGGTGAATATTTGGTGAATATTTGATGAATATTTGATGAATATTTGGTGAATATTTGGTGAAGATTTGATGAATATTTGGTGAAGATTTGGTGAATGTTTGGTGAATATTTGATGAATGTTTGGTGAATATTTGGTGAATATTTGATGAATATTTGATGAATATTTGGTGAACATTTGGACTTACATATTTGTGTGTATGACTTTAAACCTTGTGGTGTTTTTTCGAGCGTTTCCCAGAATCTGGGGGAGCTTTGCTGCTGCGGTGCTGAAGACGATGTTGGTCATTCTTAAAAATGATAATTGGTTAACTGGATGTTGGTTTATTTGATCTTTTCATTCAGATGCTGTTCCTACGTGTTGCTTCTCTTTCATTTAGAAACTGAAATGTAAAATCCAGGTTTTAGTAGCTGTGCTGTATAAATGGAGTTGTGATATAATTCTAATTGAACCTTAGCTAAACTTCTCTGTTAGTGTGTGTGTGTCTGTCCACATGACACACACACACACACACACACACACACTTCCTGTCCTTTACAACTTGAACTTGCCTTCAACAGTCGGACAGAATACTTTCTGTTTCCCAGAGAAACTTTATTTGCTTCCTGCTCCTCAAATCAAACGACACAATCAGAGCTGCCTGCTGCAGTTTAATGTCAGCACTCAAACGTCACAAAGGCCGCAGACTTTGAGGCTTTGTGACGCTTCCTCGCTTCAGCGTTGGAAGAAACATGTGGCTTTTTTCTTTTTATTGCAGCCGTTAGAAGAGTGTCCCCATCTGCGACTGTTTTCCATCAAACATCGTCTCGGTTCAGCTCTGTTGTCTCCTGCAGTCGCTCAGATAATAAGCGTGTGTGTTTGTGTCACTGTGGTGTGTGCGTGCAGTTTAATCTATGCAGGCCATGTGTGTATGTGTGTTTGTACGTGTGTTAAAAGCAGCCATCTTTCTGTTTTAATCTTTTTCAGGTAAAAAACAGTTGATCTGTATCATTTTTTGAATAATCTTTGACTTGTTGAGTTGTTGAGCCAATAAACCGGTGAGTGTGTGACGAGCTAATATTAGCCGATCGCTCTCTCAGCAGAGCTTTGGCTCTGGTTGGCTCTGACACTGATCCGGCTCGCTTTGGGTTTATTTCTGACTTTCTTTCATCGTAGTTCTGCAGTACCTTGCTGTGCAGGTAGCCACAGTTAGCTCCTGTTTTTATATGAAGCAGTGTTTTCTGGCCTGATACGAGGAACAGTGTGCAGCTGCAGAGTGGAGGTTTGATTTTCTCTGCCATTGGAAGTCCTGATCTGTTCCTGGAGTCGTTTGATTTGAGTGTAAAGGGATGAAAGATGTCTGAACTGCATCGGTTTCAGCTCTTCCTGCGTGTCTCCTGTAACATCAGCGCGTCGGTGAAGTTGCTGTTTGTTGGTCAGATCAGAGAATCATCAGACACCAGAGAGACTGTGTGTGTGTGTGTGTGTGTGTGTGTGTGTGTGTGTGCGTGTGCGTGTGTGTGCGTGTGCGTGCGTGTGTGTGTGTGCGTGTGTGTGTGCGTGTGTGTGTGTGTGCGTGCGTGCGTGCGTGTGTGTGCGTGTGTGTGTGGAGGAGTGCAGGGCGTAGCTGGTAATGTCTGGGATCAGTGTCACAGCGACGGGAGGTACGGGGGCAGTGGGAGTAGATGATCTCTCCTCCTCTGATATCTTATCATCACAGCACAGATTCAGACCACAGATACACACCGTCAAGCACACCGGCCTCACACACACGCCTGGAAACCCTCTCCTCCGTCAGCCTCTTTGGCAGCTCACCAGCCTGCATGTGAGGCTTGTATTTGACTCTGGAGGCTGCACTGATACACCGGCTGGTATTTGGCCTCCTGGCCCTTCATACTGTATCATCCACAGCTGAAAGGATTCAGATTCTTTCCTCGTTCCATGAAAACGGCCTGTTTTCTTGACACTGCTGTGTTTTCAGTGATGGTTTAACTCATTTTCATTCATTTTATTAATATTAAAGCCAAGTGTAGTATCCCAATCTTTCAGGTGCCAGTTTTTTGTGAGTCAAACTCGACAAAATAGCTGCTAAATAAAACACTGACTCGAGGTTAAAACAGATACAGATAACGTTGGTCAGCACAAAATATTCACTCTTAAGTCAGCTGTAAAACTCACATCAAGGCTGTTAACGTCGTTTAAAGTTTATTAAAACCAGCTTCTGTGTCTAATAGGCGAAATAAGTCAAGACTGAAATGAAAATCTGCCCTCAGAGTTTAAATGTAAACCTGTTAACACCGTAAATCAGGGGTCTCAAACTCAATTCACCTGGGGGCCGCTGGAGGCAGAGTCTGGGTGAGGCTGGGCCGCATCAGGTTTTCCACAAGAAAAGCTCTGATAAAAACGTTCCAATGTTCTCAAATATCTTTATTTTTTAACACAAAATAAGATGAAAAAATAAATAAACAAGTTAATAATTAATACAAAAATAAATCAATCAATAATAAATACATAAAATAATTTTGATAATAATAATACAGCAAATATAGACAACTGAAGAAACCACATATACTTCCTGACTAGAGAAATCTAATTATTTTTATCCAGATTCAATTGTCTGTATTAACAGCTCTTTAACTTTTAACTTTCTGAACATAAATGGAAAAATGAACATGAACTGTTCTGAACATGGCTTCTCTTGCCTACTTCTTGCTGCAAGAGATCTGGCACCGCCTCTTCTCGCATAGCCGAGCCACATTTGGCTTGAGGGAGGAAGTAGTTGATGTCCCGATGTCCCGCCCTCGAGAGCCATATACCCCACCGTGATTGGTAGGTTCGTTCAGCTCCGCACACAACACTGTAAAGTGTCATTCGTATCAAACTTGCGGGCCGCACTAACATTAATCTTTCACATTAAGACGGGGGCCACAAACTATCGTCCCACGGGCCGCAGTTGGCCCGGGGGCCGCGAGCTTGAGACCCCTGCCGTAAATATTCATATCAATGAATATAAAACAAAGCTCGACCACTGAGCCGCAGCGTTTCTGAGAGATCAAACCATCTCTCTGCAGGTATAATGACTAAATAAAATGAGAAGAAACCAGTTAAACCAGTTCACTCTCTCTGCTGGTGGAGGAGAGTTGGCTTCACCCGTCAGCAGACACATTTCTGTGGAGAACAAACGTGGGCCGTAACGCACAGCGAGTGCCGCTCACTTCACTTCCCTCAATAGAAAACTGCAGTTTCAAGGAGCTGACGCCCACACACACACACACACACACACACACACACACTCACACAAGCATGGCCACATGTGATTGTTTTAAAGTCATTTATGTTCTTTATTTTTCCAATCAGCTCATCAGCTGTCAAAAACCACATCAGATTGTTATGAAGTTTTGAAGAAAGCAGCTCCTGCAGCTGAAGAACAGACGTGAAACAAGACTGAAACATGAGTCTGTGTTTGTTTTTCTGGTGTTAGCGCTGCAGTGGTTTCTGATGCGAGTCTAAAAATAGACAGGATGATATAGAAATATGACGTGTTTCTGAGAAAAAAGGCCGTATTGTCCCGTAAAACAATGATTCACATCCACCGTGAGCCGCCCAGCGGTCAGTCCGACCAGCAGCCGTTGAAGTGTGAAGCCTTCCTCCAAAAACACGAAACTCATCAGTGAGATCCATCCTCCACCGGCTGGAGGATGAAAACACCATCAGCAACGTCCCGCTGGTGTCGCAGCTGTGGGTGAAGCAGGGCCGTTGGCCGGCCGGTGGGGGGTTTTCTGCTGCTCCCGCTCAGACTGACATTAAAGCAGCTTTCCTTTCAGACGACTCCCCTCTTCACACAACGGGCTGAGAGAGAGGAGGAGAGAGGACGGGGATGAAGAGGAGGATGAAGAAGAGTCTCGAAGTTTAAGCTTCACACGCATTCTTCTTCTTTGTCTCCGTGTGAGGAGAAGCCAGGAGGGTCCGCTCGCCTCCCGGCTGCTCCCAGTGTTCCCACCACCCCCAGTGAATAGACGCTCCTTTCACTGCTCGCTAAGACGCCTAATGAGGGGGAACTACTTTCTGTCTCGCTGTGACGCCGTCAGTCCAGAGGCTGCTGTGTGTGTGTGTGTGTGTGTGTGTGTGTGTGTGTGTGTGTGTGTGTGTGTGGTCACAGAGCAAATATAAAACAGTGTTTTTCTCCTCGCTGCTGCTGCTGCTGCAAATGTTTTATTCCTCAGAGTTTGTGACCTGGTTTCAGCCGGTGGTGCTCGAGGGATGAAGCTGTCGATCGGTCGTTCTGAAATATCTCAACAACTGTGAGATGGAGAATGAATGTTTGACTTTGGTGATGCACAGACTTCTAATCCAGAACCACCAGCAGGTCCACGGTTGTCTTTATCAGGTCTGTACGTGATGGATTGGGACAGAACTTTGTACATTCACTGTCCTCAGACGATGAATCCTGATGATGCTGCTGACCCAGACTCAGCCGGGAAGTTTTGGTTTTGAGTGAAAATGACCTGAAAACTGTTGACTGTCATGAACACCGGTTCAAACACTCACCATCGATCGCCATCATCAGCTCAACACCTAGATGTTCTGCATGTTAGCATTTAGCTCAAAGCACCGCGGCGCCTCACAGAGCTGCTGGCGTCGCTGTAGACTTGTTTCCTCAGACAGCAGCTTTGACCCAGAGATTCCTTTCCTTCATGTTAGTGCTTCTACCCTGGTTAAGTAGCCTTCATACCTGCGTGGTCTTGTTTTTTGTCTGTTTTAATTGAGTTTATTGTTGATGTTTTATTTGAAGATTCGCCATATTCGCTGTCTGGCTCGACCTACTCTGTGCAGATTGATGCATCAGCCATAAAAAGTAGACTCGTGGTGTGTTTCCTGCAGGGCAAAAACGGGAATGGAATGGCCGCGATCAGCACCCAGTGAAATTTTCATGTTCCAAATGTCGTACAGCTGGTGTTTTCACTACAAACCGCCCATGAAGTGTGTGCTCCCTCTTATCAGTAAATGTTCCCTCATCTCATTAATACAGTGAAATGCAAGACTTCAGTGTTTCAGACTCAGACGCAGTAAAAGCAGAGCGGTAATATCTCTAAAAACCTGTGGACGTTACACACTCAGCATAATTACTGTTCTTTGCTGTGACCTGAGAAACATTTGAACCTGCAGTTCAGCTCATTAAAGCACAAATTCCGGGCGCACTAAATCTCGCCAAAGCTCTAACTCATGTGGAACACGCCCTTATCTCACCGCAGTCGCTTGTAAATTTACATTTTTTCTTACCTTTCTGCATACCAGCCTTTAAAGGTCCCTTCAGACTGATTGGAATTTCAGGCTGTTGAAGACTTATCGACTGCTCAGGCCAACATATGGACTCCTGTGTTATTGCAATATGTCAGAACTGACTGAAGCTCAGTAATTCAGGTTACGGCGGATTATGGCCGTTAAAGGGCCGTTCCACCGAATGTCAACATTCACTCACAGTGTTCCCTTTGTGCAGCTCGAAGGTGAGAAATTTCAGACTTTACATGAATCTGGATGCGGATCAAAACTCTCAGAACCTCGATGCAGATGAGATCTATCAAACGTTTGAAGTTCGTGTCTGCAAACTGTTTCACTGCAGCAAGAACACAACTCCGACAACACTGAGTGATGGCAACCGTTTCCATTTAAAACGCGAAATATTGAATCATCAACATTCATAAACCCACATTAGTCAAAAAGTCGTTTTTTGTGAACTTTTAACCAAAGAGCTGCAGCTATAAATGATCTAAAATCCTTCATAATCCTGCAGTAGATTGGTGTAAGCTGCAGGACTAACCTGGATCCTCATGTTTGAAGTCAGTATCAGCAGAGATTCATTTAGCTCTGATGCTAATTAGTCTCTTATTAAATCTATAATGCAGGTAGCAGCTTCCCATTGGTCTGTTGCTGGTTAAAATGACCAACAGCAGATTAGATCAGCAGTAGCTCATTACTGTTGAAGTAAAGCTGAATTTAAACGTTTGCTCTCTGGTTGATGTGTCTCTGCTGCTGCTGCTCCAGCTCAATGTGTCACATACATTTAATGAACATTTCATATATTCTGCTGCTCAACACATTCATTAATTAAGTGTTTCTGCCTTCTCACACAACAAAGCCTGCTCAGATATCTGTGAGTCAGAGTTATTTTAACCTTCAGTTAGTTGCTCATGTTAAACATTAAACTAAAGGAGTTTGGATAAGGGAGTCAAAAAGATTCAGGTCCAACTCTGAGTTTTCAGAGTTTTGATGTGATGAAATGCTTTCAGACCCTGATTATCAGTAATAAAAGCCACATGCAGAAAACAACAGGATGCTGAGACGCAGCTGCATTTAATAATGAATCTAAACAACGCAGCAGTAAACACACACTGTAAATAGCTGACGACTAATGCAGCCGTGAACTGGCAACCAGTCATTACTATGTGGCCTAGTTTCGACCTGTAGTCCCGTTCATAATCATCCCATTCAGTAATAAATCTGACGAATGTCTTTTAAATGAGCCACAGCCTTCAAAACTGCTGAAAGGTTGCCAGGTACTCTGCAGGATTTCCCCCCTTTTCAGACTCAACTTTGGATTTGACTGATGTTTAGTATTTTAAATGGGTGGCAGCAGGTTGCCTCGAGGTTTTTTTAACACACACACACACACACACACACTGAAACAGAAAAAAAACCCCTCCAGACTGAACTCTGTTGAGGCAATAACAAACTGAAGGTTCCCGCTGGTCGGCTTTCTACACTCCACCCTTCCACAAATCCCAAAGGCAGGAGCCGAGACATAAAAGCAGCATCCATCTAACCTGACAGGGCCCATACATCACTCATACTGCACATGACTGATGATGTGCACACACACACACACACACACACACACACACACACACGCACACACACACGTCTCACTGTGTTGTTTCCTCACTCGAACAATAAGCAACAGTTTCCTTCTGGGCTTCTTCCAGGAAAACGCCTCATTTCTGTGTAGATGAAGAGGAAGAATGGAAAGAAAAGACAGAAACAAAGTGAAAGAACATGTTCGCTCTGCACCTGTAGCATGAACTCATCAGGTCCAGGTCCCTAACGCACACACACACACACACACACACACACACACTGATGTCTGCCAGGACACATGAGACCGTCTGCAAAAGACTCCAATGAGTTCCAGTTCATTCCAGTCTTGTCTAATCTATCATATTCTATGTAGATACCTCATTCTAAATATGAGATTAAAAAGAAAGAAAGAAAGAAGTGTGAGGACATTTTTTGGCATTTTGTCTGATAGTTAATAAACTGTCAGTCTCATATAATCTTATAGGACACAGACAGGAAACAACAGGGGGAGGATGACATTAAACGTGTTAAACTCTAGACAGAAATAGAGTTTTACAGATTAAAGAACACATTCAGAGTTTTTCAGGTCGTTATACTCATGCTTTGTGTTCAGTGACGGAGATACGCTGTAAGAAACAGGGTACAAACCCACCTTCCTCCACAGTTACAGTCTTTTTAGAGTGAAATTCCCTGTTTGAGGAGGAGGGATACCTGCCTGAACAAATCAGTAAACCTGCAAACGACAACCAGGATGAAGATGCTCAGACTCAGACAGCTTCAGTCTCATATTAGCTGTGACTAAACTTAAGAGGACTGTGGATTTTGTCCTTACAGTCAACATACTAATGTTTATGCCTTCCCTCTCATTTAAGTGTGTTGGCATGCTAACATTTGCTAATTATCACATCTTAGACTGGTGGGAATGTCATTAGTTTTGCAGTAATTTAGTCCCAAATCAAAGTGTTTGACTGATCTGACGTAGCCGTTGTCATCACTGCCGTCACGCTGCTGATGCTGACGCTGCCGACGCCGCCGCCGCTGCTGCTGCTGAGGCTCAAACCAGGACTAAAGCCATCAGCTGTGACAGAAACATGATTTTCCCTGAATGTGCAGACAGTCTGGACTTGTTGATTTGTTGCCGTGTTCCTGACCGACTTATCTGAATCTCTTGTTCTTGTAGATTAAATATTATTTACGTCATGCTGCATCACGAGCTAACTGTAACCCGTCAGAGCAGACGCTGATAAAACCTGCTGACGAACGTCTTCCACAGAAATGATTTTTAATGGCTGAGGCAGTTTTTACATCTGGAAATATAACAAACAAACGTGTTTGCCTCGACTTCCTCAAACATCGTGACGATCAAGCTGAGTAACAGGCTGCAGGTGTGTTCCTCTGCTCTGACAGCGTGCTTGAAGGACGGCGTGGAACATGTCACTAACTTAAAGGATTTGGGAGTTGTGTAAGAACCAAGGGGCCCATTTCCTATTCTTCTCTTTCCCTGCACTGCCATCAGGAAGTGGATGACATCAGCTGTTTTCCTCTTCCCAGAAACCCCCAGAGAGCGACAGAGTTTCCTCGAGGACAGATAGAGGGAGAGGCAGTGATCAGAGGGAGGTTAAGAGGATGGTTTCCTCTTCCCAGAATTCCCTGTACATGGCAGCCCAGTTCCCACAATGCTGTTTGTTTGTCTTGACTCTCCGCTGGAAAAACTACACTCGTCTCGTCCGGCTCAGAGTCTTTCATCCGAAAATGAAACCAGGGTGTTTATTCGTCTCGTCCCGCTTCTCTGTCCGCGTGCTGGAAGGCGATCTCGTGACCTCTGGAGTAATGAAGCTGAACCGTGTTTGCGTCGCTCACAGTGAATCCTGGATCAGGACTGAACCGGATTCAGACCATCGCTCTCCTGTTCGCGTCTTCTCTGAGGTCACTCTTACGCCTGTAGTTCTGCTCCGGTTCACGTTCACGCTGACCTTTTACAGTAAACATGAAGTCATCCGGACTGACACTGATTGGACCATTCTGGTGATGTCATCCTGCATCATCAGTGCTATACATAGATAAATGTGGGAAAACCAAATTCCGCTGACAGCACGTCGCCTGCTGCGTGTTCATTTATTTCCACAAAGGGGAAGAAGTGATGAAGAGCATCATTAGTTGCTGTTAGAAACAGTGAAGAAGAGGCAGAATCAGCACCAAAACAGTGACATCATGTAAAGTAGCTCACATCATGTAATGGATAAGTGCTGGAGGACCACTCCCTTTTAACTCTTTTTCACTCTCTGATTGGTCACGTACCTGTTACCATAGTTACAAAATGATCTTCCGCATTGATCACTTTTGCAGATCGCTTCCTTCAAAGTTCACCACCGGCGATCAAATGGTGGAGAAACAAGTCAGGTGTGTTAGTGCCTCAATAAACCACCTGTCACAAGTCACACCTGTGTAGGTAATCACTCATCAGTGCGGCTGAGGTTTAACTGATAAAAAAAGCAACATCACCAAGTAGCTTTGATACCATCCAGAATAATCAATTATACTGAACTGAAATTAAATGAGACACTGAAACATTATTAAAAACTGATTAATTCAAAAATCACTCATATTCAAGATTTACTATTAATTACATGTAACTTTGTTACTGTTGACCCACATCTGCTTCACACAGAAACAATGAAGAAGAGCAGACAGAAGAGTCTTTCATGACTTCAAACAAGTAGATCAAATATCTGATGGTCAGACTTTTCCTCTAATATTCACCTGAAATCTGTTCTTGACTCTCAGTTTTTTATCCGTTTCATCATCTCGTAAGAGGAGAGAACTTTGGAACGTTTCACCATCACTAACCTTCCTGTCCTGGATTCAAGAATGTTGTTTTGCTTTCCTGTGGAGAGCCTGACGTCTCCCAGCATGACTCTGAAGTCACATCTCAGAGCCGTGAAAAGGCCCGAGCACCGACTTCTGTAACCCTGAAGCAGTGGGAATAAAACTAAAACCTTCTCCAACAGACCCAGAGTCAGTCCAGAGGGCGATAAACCCAAAACAACATCACTCTGGAACTGATCATAGCTGATCACATCTGAGCACGTGAATTAGCTGTAAATTTAGATAAAATCATTTAGCGTGTTGGACATTTTCCATTTTATGTTTCTGGACTGAAGCACACATTATATCCCTGATTTGACTCCAGACTCCATTGAAATAAAAGTAGATTTAGGAGTTTTCTTTCATCTTGATTAAGGAACATGAAATACAGAGATGTACCCAAAAAAACCCAGAGCCCTCATGATGAATCTAGCAGTAAAAGTACATAATGTGCTTTAACTACTTGTTTGTTTAAGTGAGAGTACACCCAGCAGCAGCAGGCCTGTGTCCACTGCAGCCCCCAGCTCGCAGATTTCTGCTCCCGCTGCAGTCAATTCCATCCAAATGAGCTTTTTATGTGCTTGACTCTGAATCAAGAATTCTGCAATAATTTCCTCCTCAGAGGAAAAAAACACCCTGAAACCAAGTCATTCATATGTGTTATGAGTCAAGCAGGTTTCAGGAACTGTCTAATGCCGGCACCAGCGGGGTTATAGGGATCCCTTAACTGCAGTGGTTTCAAACATTTTCTGCACAAGAGCCAAATGTGTTAATCTTTTTGGAAAAGCATTTACCTGAAACGCATGAGGAGGACTTAATTGATCCCTGTGTGGGAGTGATGTCATTTCCTGCTCCAGGTAATGATTTGATTTTGTTCCATCCTCTCTCTGGTGACATTTTCACACATTTTTACATCTGGCAGGACTGAATCTGTAGAAACTCCAAACTGAATAGAATAAAAAGAAGTTAAGAAACTAGATGCCCTCACAATGTTCCTGTGATTTTAAAGTGATAACGAAGCACAAAGCATCAGGATGAATTAAGATATTCAGAGGGATGAATGGAAGGGATTCTCTGACGCAGCCTCAATTTCGACAATCTGACCTTTTGCTCAACATCTGCGTTCGCTTGTGAATGTTTTCACCTCGACACGTCAGTGAAGTTCAGCCTCCGCAAAGTAAATCAGAGCAGTTGCGTGAAGGGAAAAATGTTTCCCCCCCTGCAAAGTGGAGGAAAACCTCTGAGAGTTACTGTCTCTTTATGTTCCTGCTTTCATCATTTCCATCCACCTGAACATTTGCACATGTTGTCCACGGACCAAGAATGTGTGTATTCCTCCTCCTCGGAAAGTAGATCTGTCCAGAATATTTCACAGCTGTGGGATGTTTTCAAACATGAAGGAGAAAATCAGCGTGAAAAGACGTAGAGATCTTATTTTCATAGTTTTCTTTAACTGTTCAGGTCACAGTAGTAGAAGAACAGTGAAGTGTCCGCTGCCTGTTGAGTATTCCTCTCGTGATGCTTTCAAAGACCTGTGGTTTAAAGGCTCTTCACACCTCCCACATGTGCTCGTAAAGTGAGGTTTCCTGCCTGTCGTATAAGCTGCTCATCGCTACTGTTACGGTGTCTGTGTGACCTCGAACTCTCGGTCAGTAAACCAAAACGCTGTTGTGCTCTGTTCAACCACAGAGATCCAGAGATCTTAGTGGTTTACAGTCAGGTACCAGGTACCAGGCTGGACCTGCTCTCTGAGCTCCGATGAAAAAACCCCCTCCCAAACTCTCCCCTCTGCAGCAGGTCAGCAGGAAGTCAGAAACATGCAGAATAACTGTCTTTACATTTGATTAAACAGGATCCTTCTGAATCTCTTATGAGATAACCATGGGATGTTAATCTCAACATCTAAAGACGACCCAGAGCTAAAACAAGTTCTGTCAGACAGATGAATCATTTCCTGTTCGGTTGACTGAGGACCTGAATGTTTTTCATGTTTCTGAGGCTGGAGGGAAAGTCCCACAGTGGTGAAGCACTGCAGAAGAAAAGAGATCACCAAAGTGATCACAGTTCATCCTGGGGGGATCTGAGAGGGTGTGAATTTAGTGGGAGTCGATCCAAGAGTTGACAGACAGACTGACAGACTGTTAGCATGGCTTAAAACTTTATTAATACATCCAACTTTAGCTGTGAGAGCTCTGTCTGATCTTTAATCTAGTTTTTTTCTATTTTATTTATCTAGTACAGTTTCTGTGCACATGTGCATCTATTTTTCTTACCTACCTCAGGTCAGCTTAGAGAAATTTATGTCTATAACATTTTCCAATATTATTAATTCTTAATATTAATGTTAATTATAAGACATTAGGCAGACTCCAAGGTGCAGGAGAGATCCATCCATCAGCTACACCTGTCAACAGGGGCAGAGCCCGCCCTGGACAGGTCACCAGCCAATCACAGTGGACCTAATCCAACATGAAAGCAGCTGTTTGAGCCCACTTTAATTTTGATCCGCTCTGACTCAGTTTCAGACTCACACTGAAATACACTGATACAGTGCTGATCTGCAGCTTTCGTGCAGCTCTGCAGTGAAAACATGTTAAAAGCACGTTCTGTAAACAGAAATCGTCGGCGCGTGATGAAAGTAAATGAGTTTTTAAATGTTCCTTTTGCATCACATGAACTGTGATCTGCACATTTGAAGAGCTTCAGGTTGTCTGGAGAGGTCAGAGCACAAGCTTCAGGACTGCGAGGGTGGAGGGGGAAAGACAGGAGACGAGGAGAGGAGTGTGGTCAGGGTGAGAAGTTTAATGAAGGAGGGGAAACAGGATAAAGTTGATTGGATGAGCGATTGTGACGGAGAGAAGACGGCGATAAGAGACGGAGAGACCTCGAGTGGAAGCAGAAACCAGAGATATTAACTTAATGTTGAAGTGATAAGATGACAGGAGGGATCAGTGGGGAGGGACGGATGGAAGGAGGGGAGTTTTTAAATCACGGCGAGGACTAGAGGGTTTGCAGAGAGACGTTGTAAAGCTGTCGCCTCCTCATAGCATCGCTCAGAGAAGAGGAGGGAAGGAGGAGAGGAGGGACGGAGAGAGGAGAGGGAGAGAGGAGGAAAAAGGAGGATGAGGATTAAAGAAAGGAATTATAGAGCCGTGAGGAGGAGGAAGACATGAAGTTATAAATAAAAGAGGTTAAACTAGAAACAGTAGAAGAAGAATTGCTGGGAGTAATGGAATCAGGGCCGCTGATAAATCAGCCGGGCTCTTTCAGCTCAGGCCACATTTTCACCTCGTCATCCCGTAAACACAATAAAACGACTTTAATCCCTCGAGCAGTGGCGAGAAACGCCGGCTTTCCTCCTGCCGAGCACTCCGGGGAGCCGGAGGTCACAGAAAGCATCTGAAGTATTCAGAGGCTCTGATTTTACGAGGCCGCTCAGAAGTGGATTCGGTGCTATCGTAACAGGAGCGGGCAGTGCCTCCCATCATGCATCTGTTCCTGCAGCAGCGACCGTCTCAGTCAGTTATCATGATGCTACATTATCATCTGTCACGAAGTCTAAATGAGGATCCTCACTGATGCTGCTGGAGACAGTAAAAGTACAAACCTCTGGTAAAATGTAATGTATTAATATTTTATTTTGTGGAGATTTTTGATTTAATGCTGGAAGACAAAACCCATATTTATGTCTCCGTGGCAGCGTCCGTCCGTCCAATATGACAGGAACTCGTTCACTTTGACTCGATGATGAGGTCAAAGGTCACTGTGACCACACACAACACATTTTTAACCATAACTCAAGAATTCATTTGCTATTTCTCACTTAATTTCACCCAAATGTCTCACAGGATAATTTAAGAAGTGATGACATTTTATATCCGTCAGGTCAAAGGTCAGCTTCACTGTGACATCATGATGATGTGCAGAAACTCTTTTCTGTCCGTTATTCAGCTGCAGAACTCAGGATCTGGGGCGTCCACCTTGGAACTGAGCTGATTGTCAAAATCTTCTGAGCTTGCGTGTGAAGCCTCCACATCTCACTGTTTGTAGCTTCTCCGCAGCAGCATCCATGTTTGAAGCTTTGTAGTCAAACACGAGCTGATTGGCTCTGCTGATATTCATCTTCAGGTGATTGTTGTTGCTCCATGTGATGAAGCTGATGTCTCTTAGTGAAGACAGCTTGTTTCTACCTGGACATTATTCACTGGAGCTTCAGTTTCACCAACAAAAGTCTTCACTACATATATTATCTGAGTCTGGACAGATAAGTCTTTTAGACCTGAAATTAAACCTGTAAATCTCACATGTGGCAGCTGATCAAAGTGAAACTGAATATTTGAAAAAGGTCTCAGAGGTTTTACTGCTAACATAAATTTCTTGTCAGATAGTTTAGATGGATTCATTTTAAATATAATTTAATGGTATTTTATGTCTTTTTTTTACACTCTGATCAACAAAGATGGTGTCGGCTGAAACAGTTTTCACAGCTTCTTCTTTGATGGTGCAACACAGAACTTGAATTTAATCTAATTCTCACAGATGTTACAGTAAAGCTTCACTGTACTGCTGAATGTTTGACTTTATCTCAGACACATTAACCAGAGCAGAAATCTTTTCTCCACAAAAACACTTTCTTCTCTCTTGAAGCTTGAAATGTTCGGCACCAGTTTTCCATATTGAGGAAGTCCAGTTTAGACTTTTTATTCTCTCTTTATTCAAACAAACTTTTCCCTGTGCTAACAGAGGAAGCTCCACACAAAGACTCGACGTTTCACGGCAAAAATGGTCTATTTCAGGAGCGTCGTGTCGGAGGATGTAGGTTTGAGGGTCAGTGTGATACAGTTTCTCTTCCTCTGTCAGGGTCTGTCTATTATCTGATTCATTCTTTTCTTTCTTTGTTTAACTCCAAATATTTCCATCCTCTAACCTCTCTCCTCGTCTCTCTCGTGCTGTATCTCTTCATCGAAACAGGAAAAATAAAAAAACTAACACATGTAATCAAACCGTTCCTCACTACATTTAAACGAGTGTAACGATGGACGTCCAGACACAGCTGAGATCTTTGTTTTGTTTACTCATTGTTTCGCCCCGCCCCCCCGCGGTGCAACAGGAAGAGACAATAAAGATGGTCGAGCTGATAACCATGGGAACCGTTTCCCTCATTCATATCATCACCTCTGCTCTGTGTGCATGTTGTAAAACTAGAAAAGTTCGTTCATTTGAAACATCAGCTTCTCTTTTACGTGACGATGGAACGATTCTGTGATTTTTACCTTTAGATAATCTTTATTAATAGCATTGTTAGTGCTGATGTTGTGTCGGTTTACTTGTGGGAAACTTGAGCTTTTAAGGGCGCCACACAAACAATGAACAAACGTGACCCCTCAGAGAGGCTGCAGCTGCGAAAGCTGGAGAATTGTTGTCGGCCAATCAGAGGAAAAGACGCATTTCAGCGTGTTAAAGGTGAAACAAAGGTGGCGTGTTTGTGACGTGACTCCTGCAGGACGTCACGTCCTCCTGCCAGGCTGATGGTGACAGTAGAAGCTCCTCCTGGAGGGCTTCCTCTAACCAGCCCCTCTTCTTCTCTTGACGTGGGTTTTATGTCATGAGTGGAAGGGCTGGATGACGTAGTGTCCAGAGTGGAGATACACACATGTAAACAGCTAACTGTGCTAGCAGGGGTTTTATTCTGGTGAGTGTTTGTTTCTCAGAACATCAGTGTTCAGTGGAGTTTTCCATTAATACGAAGCAGAAAGAGTGAATTTTAAGAGGGAAATCTCGTGTCTTGAATAATTGGTTGGCAGCTCATTTCTAATATGGACGAAACACTTGATTTTATGACGTTGTGCATCTAAAAGGTTTAACCGTAGAGACCGAACTCAGCGCCGTCCTCTGTGGCCTGCAGGCGACCTGAATCTGAACCAACCGAAGGACAAACACACGTAAACAAACGTCTATTTTCACTGGATGGAAGCTGACGTGTCCTCGTCCGGTTAGCTTCACCGCATTGTGTTGGTGGGGGGGGTGTGTGTGTGCGTGTTGGTGTGTTTGTGTATCTCAGGTTCGCATGTGTTTGAATGTTTGAATCAAATCAACAGACGGTCAGAGGAAACAAATGATGAGTTTCCTTCAGGGATTTATTTAAAAACTGTTGTCAACACCCAGGTTTCCTTTGCACCGAGCAAACACACACACACACACACACACACACACACTTTGTATGTCAGATGAGCAGAGAGGAAGAGACAGTTTGTTCCTCGTCTGTCTCCATGTTGACATGTTGGTCTGAGGAGGTCGTTTCCTCGAGTCAAGTGTTCAACACAAATGAACTGCGGTGATGTGAAACATACGATGTTGTCAAAGTCACGTTAGACTGCAGCACGACTGTGCACAGTGCACGCAAACATAATCACATCAGTTATTATTCATGACATGTTCGCTTCAAAGTTATTTATTCTTCGCTGCAGACACGACCTGTTTTCAGTGTCCTTTGTCTTTGCTGTGTCTGTCTTGTCATCTGTGTCTCTGTGTTCGACGTGACCCAGTAAAAACATCCTTAAATGTAAAAAACTGAATGAAACACAACTGAAAATGATGTCGTGCATTCAGTCTCAGCTCTCAGAGGACGCTCAGACAAAAGTAGCTGAAATGTGGAAACTGTGTTTGTGTCTGGCAGCACTTTTTAATGTTATATAAATAATATGAAGCATTACAGAGGATAATCTGTCAGAACCAGGAATTTAAAGGGGATGCTTTTAATTTGAAGGGCAGACGGTGGATAAAAATGGCTGGATGTTAAGGGCTGTGATTAACTTGTCATCCACGGTTGTTTTGAAGTCTCTTAGTAGCATTAAAGCTTTGAAACTCAACTCTAATCCAGGTCATTTTTCCACAATGAAAACATTTTGAAGCCTTTTGAGGTTCATTTTGTTGAACGTGGACAAAATGAGAGAAAAGAAAAGGTCGACTCACTGGTCAGCTCTTCACGCCGCCCCTGAAACAGAGAACAAGTAGAAATCTAAATGTTGTCTGAGCTGTTTTGAATTGAGATTTGCACATTTTGGAGCCCTCAGTGTCAGAGTCGTGCTGCAGAGTCGTGGCGAGGTCGGACTGTCTTTCCTCTCTCAGCAGGCGTCTTTTCAACCTGTTGAGCTTTTTAAAACCTGCTGACAAGACGCTAGCCAGCACGCCACTGTGACAGATTGTGATAAATTATGATATTTTGATAACGTGGAACTGTGCTGCAAGATCAGCAGATTAGGCTGCATTTTCCACCTGGAATAATTTCATGGTTCGGCTACAGTTACAGTGTGGGGGGGATTAGAGTGGAGTTCAATTCAGCAATTTGTATTTTAGTGACCTTTTGAAAGAAAAATGTGTTTGATCTGTTAGATGCAGAGCCTGGAGGGGTCAGGAGGCCCGACCACAGCCTCTGTTTGAAGTGACTGGAAAGTAAATCAGAAAACTCCAAAGAGATGCAAAAGAAGTACGACAAGATGCTAAATGACCGCAAAAGATGTGGAAGTCTTCTTGCTCCTGTGTTTGAGGGGTGGGGGGTCTGTTGCACAATGTGCTCGGGGGCTTGTTGTCTTATAATTTGTCGATGGAGTACGAGGCGTCAGCGTTCAAGCCAGCGAACAGAGCTCACTGTCTTTCCTCTCTCAGCGGCTTCTTTCTCCTGCTCTTCTCAAAGTAAACTCTTAAAATTGGCCCGCCACCGCAGCAATAAACGGCACAAAATGATGAATTGACCCGTTTCCCGCGTGGACTACGTTCCCACATTAGCTCAGCCACCCAGTTCCTGCTGCACGTATCGCTCCTGTCGACCAGAGATTTATTCAGGTGGCCACTAGCTTGCTCAGGACACATCCGAAGTGCAGAGGGAACAAGGGAATCAGTCAAAAAAGCAAAACTATGGTCTTTAGTGTGTTTATTTAGCAGATTTGCAGTGATTGGATTAGACCTGATATCAGGATTGTTGAGCCATAAATCTCAAAACTTATTGGTTCCAGTTGGAATTTGAATTTAATTATCTGAGTTTCATCACCTTGTTTTGGGAAAAGAGGAGCTTTAATGTGTTTTTATTCAGGTTTCTGGTTACCACATGACCAAACTTAATCTGGTATAAATCCATATATAATGTCGTTTTATTTAATACACATGATGCAGATTAGACACAAATTTTCTTGCTTTTCAAGTCTCTGTGCGAACAGAAAGCAAATCCTCAGGTTGTCTTATAACGTCCTCAGATCAGCCTGTCTCATTATTTACGGTCTGACTGCAGCTCTGGACTGTCTCTCTCTCTGTCTGTCTCATTTACTCTCACTCTCTCTGTTCCTGCTTGGCCCTCTGTTAGGAATGTTTAATAAATGAGACCTCTGGATATTGTGCGAGTCCGGCCAAAAGGCTCCGCTCAGTGTTTTCTCACATTAAGAGGCTGGTGAGCTCCTTTGGTTGGAGTCTGGTCTCGTCCAATATGAATGTAAACATCTTAAATTCTAATTCCAGTTATTTATCTTTGTTTCATTTACTGGGATCTGTTGCCATCTGACAACGAACTACTGAAGATGCTGTTTGTTCCATCAGGGTGAAACAGCTGTTAAATAAACTGTATGTTCATGGTTTCCATCACATTTTGTACGACATTTGTCACGATGCTGCAGAGGATGAATCCTAATTACTTTGGTAATTTTTTATTTAGCGCCACCAGCTGGTCAAAATGTCCACTTGGCCAACACTCTATAAAACTAATGACAGTCGTGTTAGCATTAAGCTCAAAGAACAGCTAACACTAAGTAAAGTTACATCTGATGGATGTAAACAAGACAAACGCCTGCAGCCGTATGAGCAGCTCTGCTGCAGCTCACCTGAGGTTGCATTTAGGTATGGAGGTGCTTTGAGCTAAATGCTAACATTAGCATGCTAACATGCTCCCAACAGTAATGTTAACATGTTGATGTTTAGCAGGTTAATTAGGTATACATCATGTTCGTCATCTTAGGTTAGCATGCTAGCATTTGCTAATTGGTAATAAAACCAAAGTGCAGCTGAGGCTGATGGGAAAATCTTCAGTTCTGCAGATATTTGGTCTCAAAGCAGTGTTGGACAAATCCGAATTTTGGCCTGAGGACGGCTCTAGATGAAAAGGATCACACTTCATCCTGTGGAAGATACAAAGGTCTAGACTAGATTTGCTGGCAAGCCGTCCAATAGTTATTCACTCTGTCAGCTTATTGTGGCACTAGAGGAAAAGTCAGTTAGGATGCATCCTCAGGGAACCATGAACGTCTGCACAGAACTTCCTGCTGATACTTGCTGTAGATATTTACGTCTGGCCCAAAGTGGTGAACCGACCAGCCGACAGACTGACATTGCTGCCCACAGAGCCACGCTGCTAGCTTAAGTTTAATCCTGTGTTACAAAGCGCATTAAACATGATATTTAACTAACTTCCTCTCTGTCGTTTCTCCTCGTCAGCTGCAGCCACCTTGTGATGTGAGCGGCTGGTTCAGCCTTCTGCATCTATCTGTCCACATCAGTGAAGATCAATCAGAGATGGCGGCGATCTTAGCTGCAGCCCTGCAGGCGGCCGGCGGCGGAGGAAGAGGGGTGAAGTGTCTTCAGGTACTGGTGGTGTCTCTCCTCCCGCTGCTGTGGCTGCAACCTGCGGACTCCAGCACTGATCCTGATGCCAAATCCTGGAGCCAGACCGGACCACGGCTGCAGCTGTCCCACTCAGGTAGGAGACACATCAACAGCCACTGCTCTCCCACGCACGTTGTTTCAGAAATTACAGGTTTTGTCCTGCATTTGAACAGCAGCATTAATCATGAGTGTCCTTCGTCGCAGCTTTCTGGTAAACACACGAGAATTCAGAATGAACTGTGTCTATATGATCAGTTTTGGTCATTGAGTTGCCGAGTTATTCAGGCTGTTTGTTCTCAGCTTTGTGATTTTCTCTTTGGTTTGTGGCAGATTTTTACTGCAGCACAGACTGAAAAACAGCCCAGAAACGAGTGAGAACTGGAGGCAGAACTGGTCTGTCTGCCATGTGTCTTTTACTTTGACTATTATCACATGGAAACATCTCTTTCATGCTTTTACTTCCTTTTCTGTGCTTGTTGGTTCGGTGCATCTTGTAACACTGCAACAAAAGCTCAGTCCAAACTGGGTGAAGTTCCTGATGAAAGTGAAGTGTTGGATTATTTCCCTGCTGTCTGATTTCAGGAAGGTCTGGATCCAGTTCTAGGTTTCCAGTGGTTTTCTCAGCGGGCGTATTGCTGTCAGAGCTGGAGAGACTTTATAACATGTAAAGATCAATGAAGTAATGTTTCCTTGATGCAGCGTTTGAAGCAATCTGGTGAATGTTGTAAGCGTAGAAATGTTCTCCAACATGCAGTAAAACCACTGTTTCTCTTTGTTTTCCACAGTTTCAGAAAACATTTTGTTCTGAGGTCTCACTTCATGTCAGCAGCAGATGCTTCTCTTTCCAGTAAAACACTGGTAGCAGCAGGAAGGAATAAAATGGGAGATTAACAGATTAACACCATGGGAGGTGACGCTGTGTTGATGACTGCAGTGGTGCCCGTAAATATTTAACTATTTGTAGTGTAGTTGGGGCTGTTTTAAACTACCTGCAGCGAACTAGCTGCCATCATGGACGACCAGCTTTAAGGTCATTTTAGGTCGGGTTTATTTTCCCTGTTGTCCCACATTCAGAAGCTTTTCTGCTTGATAATCAGCAGCTGCAGGAGCTGGTTTGGTTCCTGCTTCTTACACTTAAAGGATATTACAGCTCAGCCTTCACCTCTTTAGATATGACATTAACAACAAGGTTAAAGTGCAAGTTGACGGTGTTTTGTAGCATTGAAGCTCTGTAGTTTTATACACAATCACTGTCTTTTAAAGGCCTCAAATTTATCTGACAAATAAAAGCTATTTGTTGTGAAGCAGAACAGACATGCTGTCTCCAACACTGTTTCTATATATGTTAATGATTTAACTGGTTATTTGCTTGCCGGTAAACTTCTATGCAGATGATATAATCTTACCTGTGCAACATGAAAAAGCTCTGCAGAATATGTTTAATGCTGGGCTGGAAGTGGAAACTGCTGGTAAACACAAGCAATACACGTTATAGACGGTGCAGTTAGGTTTCCTCTTCCTCACAGCGTGGTGATATTCTGACCAGAATAAATATTTAGCATTATTCTGAATGCTTCTGCTTTTATTTCTGAGAGACAACAGTCACCACTCACATGAGCACAGGAAGTCACTTTTCAGGAAAACACGAGCATCGTTTGCTTGCAGTCTTTGGCCAGTCCTGTCTCATGAGGACAGTGATCAGCTGACTCTTGGTATCTGTCCTGCGTGCAGCTTCATCTCTTACTTGTTTTGAGGCTTTTTGTCTTCAGTCTCGTCTTCAGCAGGTGACTGACAGAACCCTTTATCAGTCTTATTTGGGATGCTTGTCCTGCTCTGTCCTAAAATTGGGAACTGTGCACGTAGAAAACACTGTTTGCATTGATGTGAGCTGCCTCGAAGCAGAAAGTGAACCTCACAGTTTTATTTCAGAGCCAAAACAGTTAAAAACGTGTTAATGTCCAAACATTCAAAGACTGAACTGTTTGTAATTGTCCTGCTCTGTTATAAAAACAGATTTATTCTGACTGGCAGAGAAAAAGAGTTCATATACATTGCATATATTTTTCTCAATTCTCATCCAAAACAAAAAAAAAGGACTGAAAACAGGAATAAAACTGGCTCTTCGTCATAAGGGCGGTGCACTGTGGAGTCATCTGCCCACTTCCAGGCTCTTTAACACACTTCTTTTTTTTCCAAATGCTTCCCACTTGGCAACCAACAACACCAGCGAAGCCAACAACTGTTTCCTATCCAGCAGTAATTAGTTCAGGGAGGCTGGTTTCATTGTGCGGCGGTTAGCGAGATGAATGAATGAGTGGATGGATGAATGGAATTACTGAAGCAGCGACTGTGTTGTTCTTCACAATTCAGGCTTTGTGTCCAAGTGAGAGGGGAGGGCTTTGCAGTGATCGCTCATGACGGGACTGGATTCTGGCAGTCAGACACATTTAGAAACACCGCCTGGATGTTAGCGAGACAATGGCTGAAACTTTGTCCTGAAAGTGGACGAGTCGTTCTGATGAAAAGAGGCTGAACGTGATATGAGGTGAATCACAGGAAGGTGAAGATGTTTCACATGGAGGAAGTCTTTTTGCTGATAATAGAATGTACATTTCTTTGGGTGTTTTTCAAGACGTTCATTCTCGACTTTGGAGAAGGTTTCTTCTGAGCTTTCGACCGCGTCTCATGGTCGTCATCGGTGAAAGTAGCTGGCTCAGGAGCCATTTATAATGCTTCATCTTTAGATCGTGTTGAGTCAGCTCCAACAGCCGATGAAGATGAAGATCACGAGGCACAGTTGACGGCTGTGAATAATCACCATCAGATGAGATCATTTGTGTTTTAACATTTAGACCTGGAGCCTGAAGTCGCTGCAGTGCAGGAATTATTTTGCAAAATGAAAGCAAGCATCCCTTTAAATTCACGAAGGCTCCTACAAATGGCAGCAGGAGCTCAGCTCTGAAAGCAGCTGGTCTCAGTTGTTGTTACGTTAACAACAGATAGCTTTCATTCAGAAGAGGTCGCTGGTAGTGATGGACCAGAATCATCACCTGAATCTGCAGCTCGACTTTGCAGCTTTTTTATTTTCTGATCTGTAACTTTACTGTTTTTGTCAACTCTCAACGCTCTCATAGCGTCACACAGCCAGCTGCTTCATTCATCACCTTGGTTAGCATGTTAGCATGCTAACGTTCCCTAATTAACGATAAACACAGAGTCCAGCTGAGGCTGATGAGAATGTGATTAGTTTTGTTTCAGTTCCCCCCAAAGTGAAAAATCGATCTCTTAATTGAAGCGTCTGAAATGCTGTAAAACCTGATGGGGACATGATGTGAACCACCGTGGTCAGCCTGTGATGTTCACACTGCACGAACTGAGCGAAGCTCCATCACCTCAGATGGAAAGTCCACATGTCTCCTGTATCAGGTTACACTTTCATGACATGTGGCTTCTTTAGCTGCCACTTCGAGTCTGGAATCCGTATCTGGGTCTTTAATGTAAAGTTATGTAGAGGTTAAAAACCGTGTTTGTGTGATGAACCGACAGGCTGTTTGGTTTCTTTCTGCCAGCTTCAAATACACTGATTTGTTTTCCCTGGAGAGCAGGTGACCTCCTTCTTTCCATTTTCCCCAAATAGTCTCATTCTGGAGCAAATCTCATGATGTCATACCACTGATGTGTGATGGATTGCATGGAGAGAGAAGCGTGTGTGTGTGTGTGTGTGTGTGTGTGTGTGTGTGTGGTGTTACAGTAGCAGCAGAGCGGTTTTCACAGCAGTAAAGTGAAGCAGTGAACTCCAGTTAATGGAGTACGACGTGGCTCTCTTGCTGTGTTTGTAGCTGCAGGATCAACAGTAGAGAGACTGTTAAGATTTTATAAGGTAGATACTCAGACAGGAGCTTCAGGGCCAATGAACACACACACACACACACACACACACACACACACACATAGTAAAACTTACATTCTGTTTGATGAACAAACTCATCACTTTCTTTTTCTAACTGTCTTTTTATGCCATTGTTTCTGTGTCATCTCTTAAATGTATTATCTGAGTTCCTTCACCTCCCTCTTCTCTCACACAAACTCCACATACAGTCCAACACACACACACACACACACAGAGGGAGAAAGTGTGTGCGTCACAGCTGACCCAGTGTCTGACCTGAGCAGGAATCCAGGGAGACCAGCCCTCATCCTGCAGGGAGACACACTCAGTTAGCCTTTAACCTGACCTGGAGTGTGTGTGTGTGTGTGTGTGTGTGTGTGTGTGTGTGTGTGTGTGTGTGTGTGTGTGTGTGTGTGTGTGTGTGTGTGTGTGCGCGCATCATGGCCAGAAGTAAACACACAAAAACAGAGAGACAAGAACGAGATGGAGGCATTTAACGTGTGTTTGGAAGCAGAGTTTTTACTGGAGGTTTGTTTGCGTGTGTGTGAACATTTTATTTTTCATGCTCCAGTCGACTCTGTATTATCTTCTGTCTTCTGAAACACATAAAGATCAGAATGTGATCTCACAGTTAAACACATGCAGGTGGACGTGTTTATGTGCATGTGAGCATTACCAGAAGAGAAAGCTGCACAGTGTTGTTCAGGCTTTGGTTTCCGTGCATCCAGCCGTCCACACAGACGATGTTAAAGCTCCACGCTGGTGCTGACAGACTCGCTGCCCCTCTGATATTTAGCTGAGTTGTAAAGAAGCCAAATCAAATAAGGAGAATCATGAAAGATGTTGTTTATCCAAATGCTTTCTCTTATTTTCTTAATCTGTGCTTCCACAGAGATCTTTGATTTCTTGCTGTTGCCTAAATTTCGTCGTACCTGAACTGACATTAGTGACTTAAAGAGCTTCACAAACAGCTGAGGAGAGTTTGGAGGCTTTAAAAACGACGTGATTCTTATGAAACATGCACAACAACGTGGTCATCAGAAAGGCACAATGCCTGCATTTTATTCCACCAGCTGGGCTGAATTTTATCCTCTCCAAGCACGATGTCCTAAAGAACAAAATATTTTTCTACCTTTCAAAACTTTCCAGTAGTTGTGAAATCTCGTGTCTAAACTCCGCCTGTCTGATCCTCGAGGCCACGCCAAGCTGCAGCTCAGATTCAGACAACAAGGCTGGAGAATGACTGTTCTCGTGCTGAGAAACTCCGGGCCGTTCACAACTGCGACTTGTTATATTTCGGAAAGTCAGAAGCGCTTGTGCGAGTGTGTCGGTGCGTGTTTGGCGAAGTGGTGTGTTGTTCCAGGGATGGGCGTCTGTAGACTTAACTTCTTTGACAAGAGTTCTTCCTGCTGTTGGTTTCTGACGGAGCGTTTTGACGCTCAGGTGGAAGAAATCCAACAAAAACACGCTGACCTCATGTAGGACTGTGGGATGGGAAATCTGCAAAAGACACGCACACAAGTGAAAGCACAGCGACTGATAGCTGTGACGGTCCAACGGTGTGTTATCACACACACACACACACACATACAGGCACACACGCACACACATTGTTTTGATAGCTGGTCACTCACACTGATATAAAAACATAAACTGGTACACTCATGTACTCCATGTATGTACAAATATCCAATTATCATTTTGACAGCTGCCTACAGGCACACACACGCACACACACACACACACATACACGCACACACACACATCTGCAGCACACATGCGTCTCAGTCATCAGTGTGTCGCTACATTTGTCGTCCTCTGTGCTATTAGATAAACTTTAAAAATGAATGTGTTGCTTTGGGGAGTCTGTCAAAACCGATTAAATTCATTCTGAATGACAACATCTACTGTGTGTGTGTGTGTGTGTGTGTGTGTGAGAGAGAGAGAGAGAAAGAGAGAGAGAGAGAGAGAGAAAGGTTATACTCACATACTTATTGTAACGTGACCTCCGTGTGTGTGTGTGTGTGTGTGTGTGTGTGTGTGTGTGTGTGTGTGTGTGTGTGTGTTCAGAGCAGCCTCCCGGGAGGTGTTGCCCGTACCTTGTGGTGTCATGCTGTGAACCTTGACCTTTGACCCCGCTGTGATTATAGTAAGCAGATTTAGGAGAAGACAGAGGGGAGGGACGAAAAGACAGAAAAGGAAAGAAGGGAAGGAAAGAACGGAGAGCGGGAAAGAAGAGACGAAACTGAAGAGACGTGATGGAGTAAAACTTAATGAAAAAGCAACAGGAAGCAGGGAAAAAGAAATGTTTTTGGAGGGTGAGGTGTCAGTAAGGAGGCAAGGAGAGAAAAGAAGAGCTAGGGAGAAAGGAAGGGAGGCAGAAAGGAAGGAAGGAAGGATGACACATCAGGTAGAGAGGCTTCCTGAGGTTAACGAAGCTGTCAACCACCTGAGATGAAGCAGAGCAGCAGAGAGAGGAGGTCAGAGAGGGTTAACTCTGCCGCTAATTAAGACTGTGCTTTCTTAAGGTTAATGTGTGTGTGTGTGTGTGTGTGTGTGTGTGTGTGTGTGTGATGGGACAAAGGAAACAGGAAGTGAGGTAAGAGTTGAGGTAAATGGATTGAATTTTAGTTTAAGTTTAATATTTCTCTATAATAAGATTAAGATTAACCTCATTATTTTTAGAGAATATTTGTTTCTTGAGAATTCGTTTATGGTTAGTAGCAAACAAGCTTTATTCTTTTTGGGGTTTTTCATGTTTGTCTGCTTTTTTCTTTTATTTCATGTTGTTTTTATAATTTACTTCCTCAAATAAATGCATTTCAGTTTACAGTAACTTATAAAAAACATGTTTTTTTCAGTATTTGATTCATTATTATTATTTTTTTACAGTTTACAACTTTTTCTTTATATTTCTATTAATACTGCTGTTACCCTGCTGTTGTACTTAGAAAGTCATATTTAAATGTCAGCGTGGTTTTGTTTTATGTTATTTAACTGGTTTGCTCTGCTGGTGTGTATCAGAGGTAGAGTGAGGGGGATGTGCGCACACACACACACACACACACACACACACACACACTGACGCTGGTTAACGTCGCACAGTCGGGAGCTGACAGACGGCCTCGATTTTTAACTCGTTACCAGATAAGAGACAGTGGTTACAGATAACAGCAGATTAAAGCTCGCAGTTAGATGAGCTACATGTACAGATAGCATGGCTTACATCTCTCTCACACACACACACACGCGCACACACACACCATGATTACCTGACGGGAGGGTTTGAAACGCTGTGGTTCTCACACTGTCCGCTTTGGTTTTTGGGGTCAGAAGTCTGAGTTTCTTACTTTCCTGATGTTTGTCAGACGCTCAGGAGGAACAGGGAGGACGGTGAGAGAGACGACTGTTCATTTCAGTGATGAAACACACACACACACACACACACACACACACACACACACACACTCTGTTCTACTTGACTTACTCTGACACCTCACTCTGTTTCACCTCAGGTGTTTACCAAACACTCTGCAACACTTCAACCTCCTTAAAGTAGGTGATGCATGAGTGAGTGTGTGCTTTTGTGTGTGTGTGTGTGTGTGTGTGTGTGTGTGTGTGTGTGTGTTGGTTCACTTCATTTCCAGTCCCATTCACAGCTACCTTCTTCCACCACGAGGGCGTCCGCTGTGTTCGTTCTGCAGCACAGAGCAGACTCTGGACTCTCGAGCTTTGGCTCAACGGCAAACTGACTGACTACATGTGGAAATATCTTAAAAGTGATGCTTCGAGAACATCTGCGATGAGAAGCGATGCGTTTAGCTTAGCGTAGCACAAACAGTGAACCTTTGATGGAGGAAGCCCAGTTCCAACAAAGATCTATGGTGCGTCATGTGTTCTTCATGTGAAACAACATATGACGGGTGCTTACGTAAGTTCGAACCAACCAACTCCAGCACCGCTGAGCCCACAGAGGTGAAAGTGAAATTCATAATTAATTAATTAATCAATTTTCTCATCAAACTCTCTCCCAAACCCCGGACTCAGTCCGTTAAGGATGCTTCACCCTTCACGTAGCATCCACCACAGCGTCACGGGTCACAGTGAGCATCCTGCTGTGATGTCAGTTAATGAGCAGACGCTTGGAGGGAATGTACAGTAAGAGTTCATCAGCCTCTCTGTCGCTTCCTCCCATAAACAGCAAGGCCGAGGAAGAAAAAAGAGGATTTCAGTGTGGAGTCCCTGAGGAGCCCTGAACAACACTCCTCATCTCTCCTTTGAAGAACACACACAGCCTCGTCACTCACAACAACAATAAAAGAATTTTCAGCTTCAGTAATAAGTGTTTTAACTCTTTACTCTTCAGATTACTAAATACATCGAACTACTCATGTTTGTTCCATTGGGAGCAATAAAGTCGAGCCTTCTGAAACATGGCTGCCGGCTGCTGGCAGGACACTGTGTGCCTTCAGACGGGGGAGGAGATAAAGCAGCTCGTTCTTTCATTTGAAAACACTCTTCACCTTAATCTATACGACTTTCTTCTGTTTTCTTCTCCTCTCTTCTTTTCCTTGTATGAACATTTTCTGAGCGACATTTTCTTTACCATTTAGAGAAGAGTCCGGCCTCCCCGTCTAACGCACGCAGGCAATATATGTGATTAATGCAGCTGCTGTCCAAGTTAAAGCATTTCAACCAGCTCTGGCTCTTAAAGCTTGTAGGTGAAATCCCACAAATCTTCCTCCGCCCGGCTTCACCGGACAGCGGTTGCCATCAGAAATGTGTCTGTCCTGCAGCACCCTCCCACTCTTTTTGTAAATGTTGCAGTAATAACAGAAAAGAATTATTGATGCACACTTTTTATCTCCGGAGCAGCGTTGCATTACTTTGCTGATAAGGCACGATATTATTAATTTTCTGAAGAAGCCCTGAGTCCAGGCGTCCGCCCTGCAGGTTTTCTGTGCAGCAGGAATCGAATCCAGCTGCGCTGCTCCAAGCTCACTGTTAGGATGCATAAGGCCTTATGGTCCTAGAAATGCGCAAATCCTAAATATCGCAATAAAAAACTGATAATGGAAACACCAGTATTTCGAAAATCCTCTCAAATATTGCAAAAACATTTTTACGCTCTCATCAGGTGTTTTTTTTTTTCAGTCGATATAAAAGTGTGTCGCAAAAGTGTAATGGAAACACTTTTTTAGCATTTACACGTCACCGAGGTGAACTTTAAAGACACGCGTGTGCACAGACGTACAGCACGGTGTTTGCGATCGTGATGAGTGTGTGCACCTCAGCTATGTGGGAGACACGCGTGCACGCCGTTAACTTTAATATTTACACATAACTGCTGATAGAAAATATGTTCAAAGGACACTTCAGTAATTCACAGTCCTGTATTCTGCTGCTGCTCCGCCGGCGCGAGCTGACGCTGTCAGAGCGAGCTGACGCTGTCAGAGCGAGCCGACGCTGTCAGAGGAGCCTCTCATAATAACACAGTGATCAATAATAGGCCATTAAAATCAGTGATCACTCTAAGTCAACAGATCATTTCTTTATTTCATCTTCAGCATTTGTGCATTCGAGTAAGCGCAATCCTACAAGGCCAGGAGCATGCATGTGCTTTTTAATTATAGGCGCACACACATATCAGCTGCATGTTTTCTGACAGTAAACTGTTGCCTCACATTTTTCTGAATATGTATTTTAATATGTTCTGTGTATAACAAAGATAAATAAATAAAACATCTTCCTGTTTCCTGAAACGGGAAAGGGCTTCGCCTTTGAGCAACCACACGGTGCCTCCGGCTTCTGTTCATAATAAACACAGCAACAGCCGCAGCAGCTCCCGAAATCAGCGTCCTGAGACGCGTAACACTTTCGGCCATCTTCCTCAAAATGAAATCTCGCGGGACGTCTGAGAATTTACGGGAATTTCGGCTGGCTCGCAAAACACTGTTCAATGGAAACACCTGCAAGTCGCATTTGAACTTTGCCGAAATTTCAGAAATATCGCTTTTATCTTGCGAACAACTGTAATGGAAACGCAGCCAGAGAGATCGAGGAAGGTGCAGAGCGGCGGCATCTTCCCTGGGACAGGAAGCGCTGGGTTTATAGGAAACATGCCCTTAATTTCCTCTCTTTCATCTGTTTTCCTTAATTACAGTGTTGAGATGCTGCGTCTGTGCGCTGCTTTGCATTTCAGGAGGTGTTTACGCAGCGAGGTGTCAGTCTGTGGCTGCTGGCAGGACGCCGCGGCCGTGTTGTGATAAATCCTCTTAAACTGGGTGAATGTTTCCTGTCTGTCCGCTGAGTTTCGGCTCTCTGTGGATCCTTTATGTTGATCTTTTCTGCTGTTGTGGGTCGCACCTCCTGTCATTTTCAAGCTACGGCTGCGACGATATGATATATCACAGCTACGTTACTTTTTTACGAGACGATCATATCTGGTAGATAATTATTAATTAATTGAAACTATGTCCATTCAAACTGTGTTTTAAACTCGGTGGTGCAGTTTAGTGATCTGACATCGTCCTTCAGTACAGATGTTGTGTGGAGCAGTTGGACTGTTTCTACTGGCGTTCATTCTCGTGGCATTTTCAGAATTTGAACATCAAACTAACAGGAAAAGACAAACAACGAGGAACAAATGGAAAAAAGCTCAAAGCCGGACTCTGGCTGGGACCAAATATCCGTGCCTCGCTGCATGATTTATGGTTTTGTTATGAGTTGTAGCTTGCGGGTCATAACAAGCCGCTGGCTGCTGAAGATGATTTGTGCTTTTAGTTTCAGGGAGAGGTTGTGGTTTGGACCCTGGCAGTGAAGCAGACTACAACACAATCAAGTTAATGTGTGTGTGTGTGTGTGGGGGGGGGGGGGTTCATACTGTACAGCTGCGAGTGCGTGTGGACTCGAGAAACATATTGAATCTTCACAGATCTGCATCACGTACATTATCTTTACTACAAGCTTGCACCCACTTCTATGATTTGCTGGATACCTGATGTCCGTTAACTGTAAACCCGCCTGCAGAGCCGCTTTAGACGAGGTCGCAGCAGATGATCAGTAAAACAGGATGTTCGCTCAGGAGGCCGGCTGTCACGTACCGTTTGAAATCAAAAGTCAGCTCTGACTTATTTTAACGTATCCCGAGCTGTGATGAAGTATTTCTGCTTTCTAAACCTAATCAAACTGCAACTGAAAGGTTTTCTGGCAGAGTGTGTTCTGGCAGTCGTTTAGCGTCTGTCCGAGGCTTTTAGGGGCGTCACAACAATGCTGATATTTGACAAACTGGGAATGAGAGCGAGCCAGTGTGAGGCCAGGAGCGATCAGTATGTGTAGACCGTTCAAAAAGTTGGGTAATGAATCAGGTTTGTTGCCTCTACTTGTGTGCCAGGTCAAAGGTCGATAGATTTTGTGTGTTTATAATCTTAAATAACCTCAGATCCACACGGGTGTGACGGTTAGACTGATCACCTCAGAATCACTTCAGGA
The DNA here is from genome assembly GCF_017976325.1 of Chelmon rostratus. NCBI lineage: Eukaryota > Metazoa > Chordata > Actinopteri > Chaetodontiformes > Chaetodontidae > Chelmon > Chelmon rostratus. The sequence continues at coordinate 2,071,625 of NC_055659.1, forward strand.
ACAGTCGGGTAAATTAAGACTCTCGTTGAGCTTTGAGAAATAAGCAGATCTGCATCGTGTTGGAGATGTTGGAGAGATCATCAGTGAGGAGCTGGTTGGTTCTTCTGTATTTTCATGATTACTGTCTGTTGGTTAATGTCAAACAAAATCTAAAGAGAAGAACAGAGCGAGTTAATAAAGGCAAACAGTTTAAGTTGATGTGAGGGCTGGATTGCTCAAACATGTACAGCGTGGTGTTTTTATTGGTTGGAGGTTTGATTTATGCCTGCTGGTACAGCAGGAGCTCCACAATAAAAACAACATAAATCGAGCTGCAATATTAAAATACTGTCAAAACATTTTCATTTGGCAGCTGTTGTTACATTTCTGTATTTTATAGAATTTTAAAGTTGGCAAAAATGTGAAAGTCGTGTAAGATGAAACTTGAACTTAGAACTAAATTTGCCAGTTAATGTAATAAAGATCAAGGACTGATGTAAATAAATTTTACTGCCATAGAGATGATAAACATCTTGTCGGAGTTAATGTGACTAATGTCAGAAAGTTGAGTTTATTGTTGTTGGTACAGCGTCTGAAGCATTCAGAAAAGCCTTTCTACAGAATACACACACCCTGTCAAGAGCTTGAATGTATTTAGTTATTGATCTGAGATTTTAAACTAATATAAAAGGCAGGAGACAGATACTGGAGGGAGGTCAAAGACATGAAACCACTCTGCAGCCTCGTATTGATTTCGTGTTTTCTGTCTGATGAATCTAAAGAAAGCGGCACAGAGCACAGATTCATCCAACAGAGAAGGAATCTCCATCTGGGTTCCCAGTGTGTCGTATGTCAGAGCGAGGCTCACGATGGCGTCCAGCAGTCCACGATCACACATTCTTAAAGTCAGCCTTTGAATCCTTTGTCTGCATCTCTTCAGGATCCCACTGTGGGATCTTTTAAAGCCGTGCTTGTTCCTCACCCTGTTGTCGAGTTTCCAACCCTCTTAATCTGGAAACGTCATGTATTTCGTTCAAAAGCTGAAAATTAATTTTAAACATCACAAAATCAAGAATTATTTAACAAGGGTTTGAACTAAGCATAGATTTTTTTGGTAAAAATCAAGTTAAAGCGAATAATAAACAGCTTTATTATGTTTGATTCTGAGCTGGAGGCTGAGACGACACAGCTGAATTAACTCTGTCAAGGTTTGAATAAGAAAAATGCTTCCTGAAACAGATCAATGTGGATCATCAGAGCTGAAACTCTTCTGCACGTCCCGTTTCTGCACCGTGCCCACAAGGCCACCATTGTTCCAGACATGAGCCGGCCCGGCAGGTTTAAATTAAGGATGAATAAATGTGACCTGACCGGTGAAATAATAGCTGGTTAAGTCATTTCTCTGTCTGCGGCAGTTTCAATGTTTCGAGTCTCCTTCAAACGCTGAAACTCGATATATTAAATGCCTGCAGTTATCTGTGTCAAGGTTCAAAGGGAAACTCTTTAACTGTGATTTAGAGCTCTGAGACGTGCAGAGAGGCCATCGAGTGAGCAGCTGACGTGAAGAGGATATGAAAAGTGATGCTGATGCCTCGTTGGAGACGAATCAAAGACATTTAGAGAGAAATGGTCATAGAAAAAAAGCGCCTTTTTTTCTGTAAATCCAGGGGTTCAGACACACACACACACACACACACACACACACACACAGAGTCATGTTTCCATCACTTTTTGGGGATATGACATTGACTTACATTCATTTTCTGGAGACTTAACCATAACAACTACTTGCCTAACCTTGTGTTTTGTCCCCATGAGGAAGGCGAGTCCCCACAATGATTAATACATGCACACACACATGCACACACACACACAGACACACACACACACACACACACACACACACACACACTCACACACACATATACACACACACTCACATGCTCGGCCTTGGCCTTGGTTCAGTCCTCTCTGCAGTGTGTCCAAGACTCTGTCTGCACGGTTTTTGGTGTGTGTGTGTGTGTGTGTGTGTGTGTGTGTGTGTGTGTGTGTGTGTGTGTGTGTGTGTGTGTTTCTGTGTGTGTGTGTCTGAGCTGGAGACTGTGGAAGGAGAAATGGAGGCCTGTGCTGACATGTTAAGAGATGTCATCATTCTCTGTCCCTCAGATAATCCTGCTCTCGTCCGTCCTCTGCCTCCTGCTTAAAGAGGAAAAACTCACTCTCTTCATGTTGTACAGGAGATTCAGTTCAGGCACCGTCTGCTCCGCCTGCTCCACCCTGTGTTCGTTTCACTGTTAAACATCAGGAGCAGGTACAGATGCACAAGGCGTGTCATCTGATTGGTCACTGACATTAATGAGGCTGATGATGTCACAGTCTTCATGTGTTTGTTTCTTCTGCTGTACATCTGCCTCTGAATGTATTGAGTCTACTGTCACTGCGGCCTCGTCTACAGCCCATAATCTCCAACTCTGAAGGCTGATAACAGGAATAACAGACGCAATATCACCTTGACATTTCTTCATTAAGGATTGTGTTTGATAACAATGAACATAAAATCAAGAGCTCAATGCATACAGGCAGCAGGTTCATGCAATATGTCGTTATTTTTGCAGTTCACCTGCAGTGAAAACCTGAGTGTGGGGGACCTGAGCTGCACATGTGCGCCATAGGATTGGATACCTTCCGCTGGTACAAAGCAACACCCAGGAAGTGGGACAGAAACAGACACAGTGCAGATTTTAACAGTAACTGATTACTTATTTGAAAATGTAACTAAATAACTGATTACTTGAATTGCTTAACTAAAGCATTCTGTTACTCGTTATGCAACAGAAAAGTAATCTAATTACTCATACACATTACTGCACCTCTCTAAGCTGAAAATGATTGGCAGGTTGAAGAGGACACCCACTCTCCTCTGTCAATATGTGTGGTCCATGGGTTTGATTTTTGGTTGCCTGGCGACCAATGAGTGTAACTCTGAGTTCCTTTATTTGAGACTCTTCAGAGACTCTTCAGAGACTCTTCAGAGCCTCTTCAGAGACTCTTCAGGAGGAGCTGAATGAAAAGTAACGTGGAAGTTCTTCTCGTCTGACGCCACGTTTGCATAAAGAGTTTTTTAAGGCGGGAAGAAAAGACAGTTTGTCTCCTTTGTTCCTCTCGCCTCCTACAGTAGACCACAGATCTGATGCTGCGAGAGGAAGTGAGGAGGACAAAGTGGAGGACTGCGATGAGGAGAGGGAGTGAGGTAATGGGGAGAAATAAAGGACAAGGTGCCTCAGGGAGGAATTTGGAGGCTGAGATCTTGTCAATGAACCTGAGAGGGTGGTGCAGGTGGGTGGGCCTGGGGGTTGTAGGGAGAGCAGAATGAAAACAGAAGAGGGTTGAAGTGCCGTTGTTTTCGGGTCTCTGACACACTGAGCCAGCAGGCTGCTGCTGATCTGCACTGGGACTGAGTTTTCTGCTGTGTGTCCAGCTGTTGAGGACTTGGTGTGCTAGTTTTTTGGAGGGTTTTGTCTTTCCTGAGCTCTTCTTTGAAGGCTGAACACAGGCAGAAAACATTTGTTGAAGTGCAGCTCTGTAAAGAAGGTGTGAAACGATTGTAGATGCTCGATGTGTCAAAGGCCTTAAGACTTCAGAGAGGAGGAGGTTGACTTGAAGCTACAGACAGACCTCTGTGAACGCACCGTTTCATGCTAGTTAACACACGCAGGCCTTAAATGCATCATCTGCTGAATGATTTGGAGCAGATTTTTGTGCAACCGCACAAAACTTTGGCAAAGCCAGAGAATGAAGCCATGAGGAAATAATTTGGGACCAAAGTGAATCAACGGAGGCTTTTTTTAATCCGACATGACTGAAATTACAGATGAAAATATACTAGCGTGCTGTGTTTAAAGACATTTACAGAGAATATAGAAAAATGCTCTTGTGACATTTTCTCCCCTTCGTGCAGACAGCAGCTATGGAAGGAGGTGACGTAGGAAAAAAGGGGGTCAGCAGAGGTAAACGTTTAGCTAGCAAAACACACGGACCCTGTAAGTTATTGAGACTCTGACATTTACTGACCCAAAATCGTTGACGTCCTTGACTTCATCCCAGTGTCAGCTAGCTGCCTGCTACTGGATCCGCTGTGAAAAACAAACACCACCCACCACCCAGACCAGGAAGTGTTTAGACTGGGGTTGGAACATGAGCAGTCCTGAAAAGGGAACAATCACCAAACTTCAGTCAAACTTTATTTACATAGAACATTTACACAGACCACAACAGAAACATGAGAACATCTGGACTCAAGCTAGCAGCTAGCGGCTAGCAGTTCACCAGAGTTGGTGTGTCATTTGAGCATTGGCTAAACAAACAAGCAACTTTATGTGAACAAAACACAAAGTTAAGAACGTGTTTAAGAGGATTAAAATAAGAGAAAAATGTAGAACTAAAGCACTGATCAGCTATAATACACAACGTAAAGAAATGAATGAGCCAGAAACTGAATTATGCTGAAAACTGAGGAAGTGAAGAAAACTTTTAAATTAAGTAAAAACCCAAAAGAAAAACTTAATTTAAAGGAGAAGTCTTTGATCTTAGAGTCCTTTGCTCAGACTGAAGACGGCTCATCTGGATGATGGTTTTGTCCAGATGTGTCCTGGCAGAGCTGTCAAATAAACTGAGAGGAGACGGGAGACACCGCTACCTGAATTCATTAGAACAACAAACAGACGAGTTCGGTTTCAGACCTCAGCTGGAATTACGTGTTACTCTATGCCTCACTCGTATTACCAGGAAAACAAAACACCAGAGGTAGCTTGGAGGGGGTGTGGGTATGAGGTCCAGTTTAGTTTGCTACTGGGGAAACTACAAATTTAAGTCCTTCATCATACAGATTAGCTTCCCCAACCACCAGTGCAGGTCCATCTGAACCGCTGGTCCTGTTGAAGTGTCCTATAGCAGCACTGCAAACCTCCAGCTGCTGATTCAGTGCATAAGATTGAACTGGACTGTTTAGACCCGGTGCCCTAAACAGCTGCATCTTTCACATTGCTCAGATTTAACAGAGATGTCTTGGTCGGCTGTAATTTTATTAATTTGAGAGTGATGGGAAAGAGATATTTGGGTCTTGAGTCCTGGTAACACAATGACCGCTAAGCTAGTTGCAGAACTGCTGTAGCTTGTGGACATGCTAACAAAGTGGGCTAGCACTATTCATGTCACAATAGCTACAACAGCCTCTCTCTACTTTGTCTTTACTGTTGTGTTTACTGCTCCTTGCCATTGAATTCAATGTGGTACAACATTTTTACACTACAGAATTAGTGGAGGGAGACTAGGTAAGCTAACAAGCTTGCTTATGGTCATTTAGGAAACTTGTTAGCTTAGTTTGGTCGCTAACATGACAATAAGTTAACACAAAAGACATGTACAATCAACTTCTCGTTAAATCCTATCGAACTATTTTTGCCGCAGTAAATAAAAATTAAAGGTGCATCACTGCTAATAAACTAGCTTCTTCAGTTTTGGACTCTGGCTCTGGAAAGGTCATGACAGCTTGTTATTGGTCGCTATGTGAATTGGTGGTTCGATCACAGACGCTAAACTCAATTAAAAAATTAGCACAGATTTACGTCGCCCCAAAGAGTGAAACCATGAATCACGACGATTCTGTGGGAATGAATTCGATTTATTGGTGTGAACAGGCCTTGATGTAACACCAAATTCTTGGAGCTTGCCACAGAGTTTAGTATAATTTGTCTTCTTGAGTTACTGCTCAGATGTTTGGTAGAAATCAGGGAAAAGCGTATGAAGAATGTGAGGAACTCAGATTGCCAATCCCGAAATAGAAAAAAAAGTTGAAATGAGAAAATCTCACCAGCACTAAGGTGGAGCCTTAAATGGAAAACAACCCAGTACAAATGGCCTTGAATCTTAGTCTTTCATGACAGTTTTAACGTATGAAGCCACAGAGAACACCCAGTAAAACCATTTTACTGGCTGGTTTTTCCCTCTGAAAGTGCTCTCGCGGTCTTTTTTGGCTCAGGATGGATCTTTCAGTTATAAACCTACAGAACTCTGGAGGTAGCAGCACTGTACACACATAAAACACATACTCTTCATATACAAACACATATACACCTCCCATTTCTTTCTATTGCTGTATCTGCTCTCTTTCTCTCTTCTGTCTGTATCTTCTATTCCAGCCCGCTCTAAAGAAGATGCTGATTTCACTGTCAGAAGGGAAACGTGTGATCTTAAATCTGTTTTTCTTTGTGAGACAGTAAATGCTACCGTCACAGTTGTGAAGTCTTTTGTTATTTCAGTGAATTACAGCATGTGTAAACTTGATGCCTCATGGGAGGTTGACAATATGAGATGTTTGATATTAGTATTAACTGCAAATGTGTGGGCTTGAAAAGAAAAAAACCTTTATCCACGTTTCACTGAGAGTTGTGCACAAACACAGCTTCCTGTGCAAATGGAGAATAAGTTACTCATCGCCATCCCCTCACAGGCCACAGTGTCAGAACAGCTGGGGTTTGGTTTCCATCTTCCTGCAGACCTGCTTTCATTTGAATCCAAACCCAGAACACATGAGCTGTGAGATGCTCCGATCCCTCTGGTCCCCTCTAAGTGTTAGCATGTGCTAACTCAGACAACGTGTTGCAGCTTGACTGCAGAGTCCAGTGATGCTGCCGACTCACATGGAACGGAGCAATCACACATGAACGCAAACAGAGAAACAATCTTTAGCAGCAGGAGAAATATTTTCTTCTACTGGTCAAAGATAAAGATTGTGGTCTACATACTGTCAATAAATTTTAAATCTACGCTCAATTCAACAGCCATGCTGAGTTAGAACGACATGAGAGCCTGAAGTAGGTGCAGCTGCCTTTGACTTTAATTCAGATGTTCTGCAATCTGAACAACTAAAATCCTCACAGATGATTCACGCTGTAGCTGTGGAGGAGAGCGGCATCTTTGACGTACAGTAACAGGGTAAATATTGGACCTCTGGATCCTTTCTGCAGCCATTTTTGCTGCAAATTGAGTGACTTTGCAGGAAACACTCTGCAGTGCAATGCACAAATATCCTTTAAAGATCAATAATTCTGTCTGTAGTTAACAAGAACAGACTCAGTGAGATTGTTCACATGTTCGGCCAGATTGCGGGTCAACAGCGGCACAGCATGATGTTGCTTTGGGAGTCCTGAGTGGTGGAGCTCCATCAGGATGGAGGTGCAGGGTGTCCTCCGCCCAGAGATCTTTCACTCCTTCTAGTGTAGCTCTGCTCAACAAATCCTGCTCAGGTGAGGTGTCTTGATTGTTGTCGTGGAGCATTTTGCTGTAAAATGTCGTTAATTGTCTTTTCTGTTGTGGTTGTATTGAGGTTGTCTGAGAGAGCTAACGAGCGATTTAACGAGCTGATCACTTCAGTGATTCTCAGGCTGAATATTTCATTCTCGGATGAACTCTGATATGGTCGCCGCTGCCGTCGGGTCAGTCGGTGATGCTGCCGGACGTCCTGTCGAGAACCAGATGTTTTCTGTGCGGCGTGAGAAACATCTGCCAGCTGACACACACCACCTCACAAACACACACACACACAGACTGGCTCTCCACACTGAGTCCTGTGTGTGTGTGGTTTTGTGATCTATACAAACCAAAGGCGTCGCCGGTGTGTTTGGAATTCGACAGGCTGTGATAATCAGAATATATGAGGCAGAGCAGACAGGCCCGTCTGACAGGTGAGGAATCACATCGGTTCTTATCTAATCACAGTGTTTCTGTCTGTTCTCTCCTCCCTCTCAGCGAGGCTGAGGTCTCCGTCACTCACGTTGTCATGTGAAACGCTGACGGAGGCCACGCGGCGTCAAACACACTCCAAAAGCTTCACTGTAGAAAAATCATTTCCTTTCCAGGTGTGAATCCTGCCTGACAGAAACAGCCAAACAGACCAAGTCTTCATATTCTTTTCAACTTTTGTCAAGTTCTTTGAATTTCAACTCAAGAAAAATTAAATGTCAAATGTGAATTACACTTGAAAATCTTCTGAAGACGTGTGGTTTGAGGTTTGGAGAGTCCAGAGCTGAACAGGAAGTCGACATAATGTATGACTGAAGTGACTCATTTTCATCCTCAGGAAGAAAAACAAGATTTTTTACTTTGTGTATATCTGAATAAAGGGGAATAAAACTGTAATATAATTTTAATTAATTTAAAGTGTAGAAGCAGTTTGAGTGTGCTGTTCTGAGTTTGTGAGTGAAAATCTTTTAACAGCCTCATTAAAGCTCAAAGAAAAACCTTCTCCTGCTTTCATGGGATAATAATCTGCTTTTGAAGCTAAAACAAATAACAGAGGCTGTTTTTCGGGTGTTGCCCATAAATATTTAGCAGTAAGGTGAAAATGAGAAAAAGCTTCGGATGAAACGTTTTCAGCATAAAGGCTGCTGCTCTCTGACTGTTGTGGTCGACTGGACGCTCATCAAAGGTGCTTCCCTGAAGTCTGTTACACAGAGCAGACTCGTGCGTGTGTGTGTGTGTGTGTGTGTGTGTGTGTGTGTTTTGTTAATCAGAGACACCAAAGGTTTGGAGGGGAGATGAAAGGGGGGAAAACGAGCTGTAACGCTGAACACAGTTGTGTTTCCAGCACTTTTAGGGACATCACATAGACTTGCATTAATTTCCTGGAGACCTCCACTAACCCACAACCATCACCACGACTGACCTGACCCGAACCCTTAACCCTTACCTGAACCATAACCATAAAAGTGGGGGGTCTTGTATTTTGTCCCCATTAGGAAGGCGAGTCCCCACAATGTGACGGTGTGTAAACAGATTTATGTTCCCACAACGTGAGTAAAACAACTGATGCAAAGTGAAATAACCAAATTTGGAGTCAAGTTCGAAGACATTTTTATTTATGTGACTTTTTTATTGAAGCTCAGACTAACATGTTAGCTGCAGGCAGAGAGCGAAGCTGCACATGTTGTGGTTTCATCCACCAGGATCCCTCAGGCCTCTTTTTAATGAATCCAACACTGAACAGCTCATTTGCATCAGCGTGCCAAGGCTGCATCTAAAACACGTTGCTTTGTGCCGTTTATTTGACGGTGGAAAGCAGAACGTGTTGCCGGCGGGCAGCGAGCAGTGGAAAATGCTGCTGCCACACAAACTGCTGCATGGAGCTGAGTGTGGGAGTTATAAATCATCTCGCTCCATCGGCTCCTTTAATTCACATGTTTATCAAATTTATAAAACATAGGGTTGAAAGAGGGGCATTAATCAACAATTAAACAATTATTTAACATCATAATAATTTCTCCATTTTTTTCTGCAGGTCATTTCATTTGATTATGTCCAGTTTTTATCCCTTTAGCTCCAAATCAGCCGTCTTCAAGAAAGTTTGAGTCACTTTTTAGGCAAAAGCTCCAAACATTCTCTGGTTGCAGCTTTTCTTTGTTTAATATCTTTGTTTTGGACGGTTGGTCTGGAAAAACAAGACGCCTCGTCTGTCTCTTGGAAGCTGGAATAGACATTTTTTTACTGTTTTCTGGCATTTTGTAACGAATCCATGAAGAAATTCATCGAGAATACGATCAGATTCAGAGATAAACTGATGCTGAGAAGCTGTTCTAAAAGTAGAACTCTTCCCGTCCTGCTGACACGCATCTCTGGTGTGAATCAGTCGCGTGTAGTAAAGTTTCCATGGCGAATCATGCTGTCGCCTCACACATGTGAGGCTCACGCACACACACACTCAAACACGCAAACCAGTTTAGTGAAGCAAATCCAGTTTTAATCACCTTCCTGATTGCAGGCAATCAGCGTTCATCACAGGGAACGATCAATCTCACACATACACACACACACACACGCTCACACAGATGTTAGACAGACTCATATTCACACACACATACATTCTCAGAGTCTTTCCATTGGTCTCTGTCACTCTATTACTGCTCTCTCTCTCTCTAACACACACACACACACACACACACACACACACACACACAGTCATTCGTGTGCTGTACAGGTGTTCGGCACGCACCCAGCTCTCCCTTAGCATTTGCTCTGTCTGAAGTCTTTAACAAATGTTTGCTATTATCCAAAGTGCTGTCTGTCTTCTCACACACACACACACACACACACACACACACACACACACACACACACACACAGTTCAGCACACACACACACACACACACACACACACACACACACACACACACACATTCACGCCTGGTTTAGTTTCAGCTCTCTCACAGGTTGGTGGAAATGATCCTGTTGATTAGACTGTAACAAGACGTGACTGAGTTAATGAGCAGTAAGTCGTCCTGCTGCATTCAGATCCACATGAAAAGACCCTGAACACTAACTGAGGGTTTTACTCACACTGTTCTCAAGTCTCCACCAAGTGTTAGATGAAGGAATGTGGACGAAAAGAAAAACGGATGAAGACATCGAGTCCAAAATCCTGTTTTACAGATGGTGTTTTTGGCCCTGTCTTATCATTTTTAAGTGAAAGTGATTAAATGTGCAGCAGTGAGAATTATGCTCACTGCTGCAGGACGGATTATGTTATAATCCGTCCTGCATCATCATCATCACTAATCAGCTGCTGCGCCTCAGTCTGATCACCAGAATGTTTGTACATTCGTTAAACACCATATTCAAGTAAAACTAAACAGAACTTGATGAATTGCTTTGAACTGTTTGACGTGAACTCCTTCATTAACGCTCACACACTCACTCACAGTCCGCTTTGACTGATCGAAACCAGTTTTAATCACCTCTTTACTGCAGCCACTCAGCCGCCATCAGCGCTACCAAAACACACACACACACACACACACACACACACACACACGAAAGCTGCATCCTCATAATGAAACACCTGTGTGGCTGCAGCCAGCTCGACACAAGAAAAAATGTGCAGTTTGTTGCCCATAGAAACAGTTGCTGCTGCCATGTCACACACACACGTGACACAGAAAACTTTTGTCCTAAAAGATCATCTTTAAAGTGTCTGTGAGGAGACTCAGCTGGAAACTCAACATCCTGGTTTACAACATGTGTGTCGGGTTGTTTTAAAGCTCCGGCGGCCATGTTTGACCCAGCAGGCTTCAATGTGTTGAGTGGTTACAGTTAACGGGTTTGTTTTGAGAGAAAGGAAATCAAAGTCTTTGTCTTAAGAAGTGACTTCCTGTCTTCATTTCCAGATTCAGAACTCTACATCTCTAAACTTGTTAAGATTTGGCATCTTTTTATTGATAATACCAGAAAGTGAATGAACTCTGCTGCAGCTAGGTAGCACATGTTGATTTATGATTTATGCGCCACTCTTGACTGTGCAGTTCATCTTTTAGCTCGTTCTCATTGGACCGTGATGAAGTCCAGCCTGTCTGGACATTACCTTCACAGCAGCTCTGGATGCTGGAGATACAGACTGTTGTTGTCTTGTTTGTCTTCCAGCCAGTTTTGTTCTGTTTACAGCTGAAAAAAACAGAAGATATGAGAAACAGGGAGTCGCTGGGAATAAGCAGGGAATATTTGGAGGACTGATGGCAGGTCTGCTGGGGCTTTTCTTGGAGGAGAAATAGATTTCTCAATGCTCGCTGGTCTGACAGTGAAGGGAACTCAAACACTTAAACGGTCATTTCAGGAAGAGCTGACTGGGTGGCCGAAGGAGAAGGCGACAAACTGACTCGCTGACCTGTGATCCTGTTCAACTGCTGACCTAACTAATCCTGACCTCACACACACACACACACACACACACAAAGAACCGACGCAGAACTGAAAGCCGTGGCTGAATCGAGATGTGTGGAGGCCGTGACCTCGTGCTGCTGACCAATCAGCAGATACCCAGATCACTGACCAATCAGAAGCTCAGGCCTGGACTGAAAGTTTAACCATTTGGCTGCATCAGTGAAGTTTTGACCCGTCAAATAATCACAAGGCTGAACCGAAGCTTTAATGCATTTTATCGTCACAAACTTTCCTCCCTGCAGTCAGAATTGATTCTGCTGTTGAAAGTCTTGTGTTTTTACACATTTTAATATATTTTCTGGAGAACTGCTGACTTAAAACATGTGGGAGGTGAAACAAGTTATCAGGAAAACTAATGAAAGACTTCATCCAGAAAATTATAAATGTGAACACACAATGGTCCTGTGTGATGTAAAGTGTTTGGTTTCCACTCCTCTTCAGTGCTTCATGTCATAATCCCCCCCCCCCCCCCCCCTCGGAGAGAGAGAGAGCTTTAAGACCTCTCCTGCCAGGTTTGCTTTCATCATGTGGTCTACTTCCTGTCATTGGCTCATGTGATGGATGGGATCTATAGGATCCAGCAAGCAGAGCCAAGAGCAGCAGGTCCATAAAATGAAATCCTGCTTACTTTTATAGTCTCCAGCAGGCTGATACATTACAGACATCTGAGCTGAACCTGGATCCAGTTTGCCAAAGTCCATTTGTTGTTATCAACAGTCATGTGCTCAGGTGTCTCATAGACTGTTCAAAAAAGAGAGACCAGATCTGAAGGGGACCAAAGTCAGACCTGACCCAGAATGTGGTCTACCTGAACAGACCTGAACAGAGAACACCAACACAGCAGCAGATCAGTTCACAAGAAGTCACAGTAAAAAAGAGCAGCGATATAATAACAGTAACGTCCTCAGAATGAACGTAAAGCCACCGAATGAAACTAAAAAATAATCATTTAAATGCTTCAAAGATTAATTTATAGAAATGAACCAGTTTAACACTTTTTTACATTTTAATGACGGTTTGAGAGAACTTTTCGAGGAAAACGTAAATCATTTTGTAATAGAGCAGCTAACAGAGAGGAGCGACATCTGTCATCTGTCCGGAGTCAAACTTCATCAACACAGAATCCATCGAGGTCACCGACAAAACCGCTACGCTAAAAACACAACAAGGATCTTCAGAATCATCAAGTGATCACATTTTCTCTCTGATTTCTCGCAAACTGCTGTTTATGAAGAAATGTTCAGGTGTGTGTGTGTGTGTGTGTGTGTGTGTGTGTGTGTGTGTGAGGGGATTGTCTCAGTGAGAAATGAGCTGTGAAAATCTCATACTTGCACCATGAACAGACGAGGAGGTGCTGTGTGATCTGATTTCAGAGGAAGGAGAGCTGGAGGCTGAATGCAAACTTTGTAGTGTGTGTGTGTGTGTGTGTGTGTGTGAGTGTGTGAGTGTGTTTGTGGATGTGTGTGTGTGTGTTGCACCTTCAATACCTCTGTCCACATCATAATGCACCATTCCATGTGCAGCATGTGCCAGGATCTGTGTGTGTGTGTGTGTGTGCCTGTGTGTGTGAGCGTGTGTGTGTGTGCATGTGTGTGTGTGTGTGTGTGACAGAGAGTAGATCGTCTCAAAGAGAAATGAGCTGTGAACTGTTGGATCGTGCTTTTTTGTACTCAGATGAGATTTTCTTGGTCAGACTTTCGTTCATGACTCCATTCATCACGTTTTAATGGGGTGTGTGAAACTCCTTAAGACTAAGTGTGATTAAAGAAGAACAAATAAACCCGACTACTGCAGAGCTGATGTTTCCCATGTTGCTCGTGTGTATTTTCCACAGCAGCTCAGCGAGCAGAAACTCGTGCGTGACCATCACAGCGCTGATTGATTTCTTTTTAAACGCGTCTCGTTGGTGGTGAGCTAAAACGAATGTGCCGTGCTGCTTTCAAAGACACGCCGTCTTTTGAGCCACCGGGACACTCGGCAGTGTGTCTGTGCTCGGGATGCTCAGTGTGGGGTCCGCTTCTTTTACTCGCTGATGTCACGACAGTTTTGGGGAGTTTCATGGTTAATTTCCTTCACTCATTCAGGTGATTATTCGCAGCGCGGGCAGGTCAACTGAGCTGAACTTTCAGAGTTTCAAGGTTAATTAGTTGCTTTTACTTAAGACTTAAGACAGCTGGAGTTCATGGATTTTCCTTCAGCTGACCCAGATTCACCAAAGTTATTGCAGGTAGAGACCTTAAAAGAACTTTTGCTGAGTGGAGATCAACAGAAAGAGTCTGGAAAAATAGATTTCAGCTACACTGAAGGGTATTTTCATCATAGATTCATCTTCAGTTTATTATCACACAAGAAAAAGAAAAGCACAGATATTAACATTTCAGAGAATATTTAGTATTTTTGGTAAAAATGATCAAAATTGTTTGTGATTATTTTCCACTAATTGTTAATTAATTACAAGCGACTAATTGTTATAGCTCTGAAATAAAAAAATGGGGTCAGTTAAAACAATTAATTAAAAAAATTAATCACTCAGAAAACATAAAATGTCCCGACCACCACAGACTTTTACCATAAAACACGTTTTCTGACTGTTTTTATTGTTGTTATTGTAGGACTGTGCATCGTCTCAGTCCAGATGTGTTGCATTTTGTAATAAAAGCCAGTCGTTTGCCGTCCTCGCTGCAGTTATCGTTTACCGCTCGGGGCGACCAGGCTGACAGCCTCACAGAACAAACAGCCTAGCAGGCGAGCAGCAGGGCAGAGTTTCAAGGTTAATTTGCTCTGCTTGTTCAGGTCGTTTTCTGCCTGCTTTAGCACCGACTCCCCAGAGACACTCATGAACTGCTGTGCGTGTGTGTGTGTGTGTGTGTGTGCGCGCGTGTGTGTGTGTGTGTGTGTGTGTGTGTTTGCAGTCAGGGATGAATTATTCAAATCATTTACTCAAAAATAAAAGAACCAATAGTAAGAATACAGTACCACACCATGGAAATACTTTATTCAATGTTAAAGCTCTGCACTCAGAAGCATCGATGACCCCTGTAATATCACTGGATCAATATTATTGATGGGTTGATATCTGAGCAGTACTTTCATGTTGCAGTTGGGGTTTCTTTTGATTACTTCATGTACTTCTTGCTAGTTTAATCCATAATAACGCATCGTATTTTATAAACTGATCGTAAGTTTTGTGTGTAAAAGAATTATCTTAAAAGTAAAAAGTAACTTTGGTGAAGAAAGTTAAAGTTTTCTGTGATGTTTCCTCTCTCAGACCTGACGAACAGCTCTGCCGTATTCTGGGAGGGCGGAGTCAGCGGTGGATACCAGGTCTTGCTGTTGGACGAGGATCAAGGATGGCTATTGGTCGGAGGGAAGGACCACATCTACCTGCTGAGGCCCGACAGCTTGGATCTGCCCGCGAGGACGGTGAGACCAGAAAACGCAGAGCTTCTGTTCAGTTTAACCCTCCAAAAAGTAAAACCTGTCTGACGGTGCGAACAGATTTTAATGCAAAGTGTTGCAGCCGTGCTGAACGTTTGTTTCCATGTGTTTTACCTGCTCGGTCAGATCCACTGGCCCGCTGCCAGAGAACATGTGGAGCACTGCAGGCTGGCAGGGAAAAGTCTGGAGGTAAGTGTCTTTAAATCAGAATCACACAAAATGTGAGACAATGCTTCCCTACATGTGTTTACAGCCTTTTCATCACTTTGGTTCATTTTTACATCCAGTGTACCTGCTCTCTTTCTTGCTGACAGTTAGCTGAGATGATTGATACCTCACATGTCTATACCTTAGCTATGACCCCTCAACCAGCAGCTGTTAGCTTAGCTTAGCACAAACACGGGAAACAGCTAGCCAAAATCCACCAACCGGGACCTCTATAGCTCACTGATGAGCCTCGGATATCTTGTTTGTTTAATTTGTACAAAAAACAAAGTTAAAAACAACAACTCACTGTATCATTGGAAGTTACGTACCAAGGTTTCTTCCAGTAACTTCCTGGAGTGTTGACGGTTGCCTGGCGAGAAATAGTTCTGCCCCTGTGAAACTGCACATTTGTTTTTACACTCAGGTCTTTGTACAGATTAAACAAACAAGATGTAACGTGTTAATCAGTGAGCTTTAGAGGGTTTTGGTAGGTGGACAGGACAGAGCAAGGCTAGCTGTTTCCACCCGTTTCAAGTGTTTGTGCTAAGCTAAGCTAACAGGCTTCGTATATACAAACACGAGAATGGCGTCATCGTAAACAGTAAATATCTGAAATAGTCAAATTATTCCTTTAAGCTGACGTGGCTCAAGGTTCATCTCTTTGTCGCTGCATGTTTTCTTTTCATGATTAAGAATTGTAAAAACAGAACATTAAAATGAGATGTCGATGTATTTTTATTGTGTCTTCTTGTGTTTTCAGACAGACTGCGCCAACTTTGTGCGGCTGCTGCAGCCTTTCAATAAGACCCACGTTTATGCTTGTGGCACCGGCGCCTTCCATCCTCAGTGCACGTACCTGCACTTAGGACACAACTCAGAGGTAAACCGGAGTTCACATGTTTAATGACCCTTGAATAGGGCCACGGTTTACAGATGCTGAACTGTACGAGCTCAAATTTCTGTGCTTATTTTATTGGTTTGTTGGTGTATTATTTTGTCCAAACAGTTGCTTTTTTGTTCCAATGCAGCTACGATGAGGTTTGCTCGCAGAAGTTTATTCAGACGTCTAAACATCAGTCCTAAACACCCTTCAAACATCAGCCTCTTAGAGCCAATCAGTCCCTCTTTATAGAGCGTCCATTGTCCTCTGACAGTCAACGACCATAGAAGAAGAAATCCATCAGGGAAGTGTCAGCAGAGAGTCATTTTCCTCTTTGTGTTTGTGTGTGGTCTCCCCCTCCATCCCTGTCTCTCCTGGAGGAGCCGTCCTTCATGCTGGCTCATACAGTCGAGTCGGGCAGAGGAAAATGTCCCTTCAGTCCCAGAGAGCCCTTCACCGCTAGACTGACTGGTAGGTCTCATCCCGTCCACACATAATGTACTGTGTGCCCACCCACCCACCCACCCACAAGTGGATATATTCAATCATTTTCTGCCATCCTCTAACAGCTGTATTCATATTCTGGTGACACTAACGTTCCGCAGCGTACAATCCCGCCACTGTCTCATTCCTGGCTGCAGCTCGTCCGTCCAGCCGAGGCGTGTGTGGTCCGCTTCACTCATTTCACACGCTGACGTCAGCTGTTGCCCCACGCGACATTTCAGACATAAAACACATCAGCTGCGTTAGGATCTGGTAGACAAAGATTTCCCCCGTAAAGTCAGCTTTCAGTCGTCAGAGCGAGTGTTTAAAGCTGAGAGTTGTGTCTGTGCTGGCAGCGAGAGGAAGAGGATGTGAACAGCCGACACACGGACTGTTTTATCAACACAACCGCCAGAATAAATGTTGGCTTTGTACATTTCTGCAAACCACAGAACCGTTTCTGTGCATTTTGATTTTAATTTTTATGTTGTTTCAAAGCTGTGGTTCAGGTCTGGTTTGGTTCAGGCACTAAAACAACGTGTTACGGTCAGGAAAAGATCATATTTTCTCTTAAAATATCTGGTTTTGTTTGCTGCTTAGCGTCCGACTCTCTGAGCTGTCAGCTCTTAACTGTACATGTACTGTACTGCACTACTGTGTACTGTTCAGATCACAGTACATGTGTGAATATACATATGAAATGTGCATATTTAACATATCCGTGATTTGCAGAAACATTTTATTCTGTGACACTTGTTGAATTCATATGTTGCTTCATACAAACTGAGCTGGACCAGAAGGTATTTTAGGGAAAGCATTATATTGTCAGATTTTTGTGCTAACATGCTGATTTAAAAATGTGAAGGCGTGGCTCAGGAAAGTGGTTTCACAGACAAACATTGTCAGAATCATGCAACACTAAAATATCCACACATGTATTTCTGCACATTATAAATACAGTAAGAGACCTATTTGTGATATATAACCTCCAGTTTGTCAGTATTTATACTACAACATTTACAGTTTTGTCACTAAATATAAAGACAGGAAGTATTTTACAAGTTTATGTCAAAGCTTTGATTTGTGAGTATTTCAGCCCTGAGTTGTAAATAGCAGCTGCAGAGGCTTTGGAGCTGCAGACAGTGAACAAACACTATGTGTGCTTAATTATCTTAGAAAGATGTTGACACAATTACAGAAATCTGATCATTCCTTAAAACACTGGACAATAAACCGGCAAAAAACAAGTTTATCATTGTTAACTGAATGTGAAACTGAGCTTATTAAAATCAGAAAACTAACCGACACACATTCATAACATTCACATTATTTGGAATAATTTTATTATGTGACAAACATATAAATATATCCCAGGAGTGTGAATGAACTGCAGCTGGTCTCACAGACTCTCCTGCTCTGCAGTCATTTATCTTCACAGGTTCATTTCATGGTTTGATCAGTTTGTTTGGTTGTTTGTTAACAGAGACAGAAGCAGAGAGACAGACGTGCAGACATTCAAATAAAGGAGCTTGTAAATATTTCCTGTTTGACCGTTAAGAGGAAATAAAACAAAGCGTCGTCTTTGAAAGATGAATGTAAACAGCTTCGCTATGAAAATCTGATTCACAGTGATTCTTCTGTCTGTCCTCTGTCTGTCTCTCTGTCTCTCTGTCTGTCCATCTGTCTGTCTGTCTCTCTGTCTGTCCGTCTATCTGTCTGTCTCTCTGTCCATCTGTCTGTCTCTTTCTGTCTGTCTGTCTGTCTCTGTCCGTCCGTCTGTCCGTCTCTCTGTCTCTATGTCTGTCCATCTGTCTGTCTGTCTCTCTGTCCGTCTGTCTGTCTCTTTCTCTGTCTGTCTGTCTGTCTCACTGTCTCTTTGTCCGTCTGTCTCTCTCTCTCTCTCTCTCTGTCTGTCTCTTTCTCTATCTGTCTCTCTGTCTGTCTCTTTCTCTGTCTGTCTGTCTGTCTCTTTCTCTGTCCATCCGTCTGTCTCTCTGTGTGTCTCTTTCTCTATCTGTCTCTCTGTCTGTCTGTCTGTCTGTCTGTCTCTCTCTCTCTCTCTGTCTGTCTCTTTCTCTATCTGTCTCTCTGTCTGTCTGTCTCTTTCTCTATCTGTCTGTCTGTCTGTCTGTCTCTCTGTCCATCTGTCTGTCTCTTTCTCTATCTGTCTTTCTGTCTGTCTCTCTGTCCGTCTGTCTGTCTCTTTCTCTATCTGTCTCTCTGTCTGTCTCTCTGTCTGACTGTCTGTCTCTTTCTCTATCTGTCTGTCTGTCTGTCTCTCTGTCTCTCTGTCTGTCTGTCTCTCTGTCTGTCTGTCTCTCTGTCCGTCTGTCTGTCTCTTTCTCTATCTGTCTCTCTGTCTGTCTGTCTGTCTGTCTCTCTGTCTCTCTGTCTGTCTGTCTCTCTGTCTGTCTGTCTCTCTGTCCGTCTGTCTGTCTCTTTCTCTATCTGTCTGTCTGTCTGTCTGTCTGTCTGTCTGTCTGTCTGTCCATCCGTCTGTCTCTCTGTGTAGACGGTGAGCTGTACGCTGGTACCTCGGTAGATTTCATGGGCGCCAACGCTGCGATCTTCCGTACGTCTGTCCGGGGCCACAGTCAACATTACATCCGGACTGAAGCCTACGATCACAACTGGCTCAACGGTGAGACGCTGCAGCTCCGCCCACAGTCCCAGAAACTGGGACACATGTGACACACACGTAAACGAAACTACATCCACCCTCCATCCAACACTGGACATGTATCAGCTCTCACACACACACACACACACACACACCACACACACACAACCACACACTCACTCCCTGCTGACGCCCACCCGTCTCCCCCTCAGAGCCGGAGTTCGTGGGCTCCTTCTCCATCCCGGACACTCACAGTCCAGACGACGACAAGGTCTACTTCTTCTTCAAGGAGAGGGCGGTGGAGGCGGGGCAGTGGGACAGGAGGGTGTACAGCCGAGTGGCTCGAGTCTGCAAGGTAGGAACGCAGGGTCAGATTCAGAATGTGTTTCCAGGACAAACCTCAGGATGACGTCTGGGTGACTTCAAGTACTTAAAGTACTTTTATATACTGTTGGAGGTTTACTGTCTTTTTATGTTTATGTCTTTGCTCATTAGCTCATTAACAGATATATTAACAGTTCTTACAGTGTGATTACTTCCAGTATTTCAGGTCGTATGCTTTGCAGGGAACTGTAAGTGTAACACTGACACCATGAGCCTCAGTACTGAAGGCAGGAAAACGTCCCCTGTGACTGTTCTGCTGTTATTGATTGATTGATTGATTGATTGATTATTCTGGCTCATGCATTCATGTCAAAGCAGCTTGTTGCTGTTGTAGTTGGTGAAGCTGGAGCTCATTTAGAACTAGTTTATGTAGGACTCAAGCTAACGAGTGTTGTCTTCATCATTTAGTTTGCTGATTATTTGCTCCATTAATCAGTTCATTGTTTGATCTGTAAAAGTCTGGAAATACTCAGAAAAGCAGTCACAAGTTGAGCTTGTCCCCCCCCCAAAAAAACTGTCACTGCCATTTGCTGTAGATATTCTTTTTTGTTCAATACTTTTCATTACTACTGTTTACTATTTTTGCTATTTTATTATTATGTATATAATTTTCACTGCTCGCTATTCTGATATTTTATTATGTATAGTTTGTTCTTTATAGTCCTATTTCACAAATTTTCAGTCATTTCACTGTGTGTAATGCTGCTGCTGCACTGCAATTTCCCAGCTTGTGATAAATAAAGTATATCTATCTATCTATCTATCTATCTATCTATCTATCTATTAAAACAATGAAAAACAGCAAATCGTTACCTGTAACGAGTTGGAACCATGAAACAACTGAAACTCATTTAAGTCAAATATTTTTCTATTTAATGAGTCTTAAACGCCTCCTGCTTCAGAAGCTCTTCATTGGTTTTATATGTAAAATCTTGATTTGTAAATTAACTGTACTTCACATGATTTTAGTGCAGTGAAAAGAATGAGTATAATATAAATAGATAGAAATATACTGCAGGAGTGAAGTGGACACACCCCAAATTAGTACCTGACAGTCGTTTATATTCTTTATATTTATATTTAATCTGTAATGGGGGAGAAAGGTTGTTGATTTTTTGTGTCTCCTTTTTGTCTTCCTCTCATCGTCCTCCACCCTGTCTTCATCACCCATACCTCCGTCTCTCTCTTCTCTCCATCCATCCAGAATGACGTAGGCGGGAAGAGGAGCCTGATCAACCGGTGGACCACCTTCCTGAAAGCCAGGCTGGTCTGTTCTGTCCCCGGTCCGTCCGGAGTGGACACTCAGTTCGATGAGCTCGGTAACGCTCGGTCCTTCCTCTCTGGCTTCCTCGCCCTCGTTTTCTCCTTTAACTCATCCTTCATCTCATGTCCCCGCTTCCTTTTCCTCCCCCGTGTTCACGGCTCAGTATGAGGAACACGTCCATTCAAACAAACTGACTGCTGTCATGATGTGTGTCTGTGTTTTTCTAGAGGACATCTTCGTTCTGGAGACCAAAGACCCTCAAAACCCGACGATCTATGGTGTCTTCAGTACGTCCAGGTGAGCACACGCTCAGTGTCACAGCAGTGTATCTAGTTCAATGAGGAAGTCTGTTATGATCGGGTCAAACGCACTTTGAGTTAGCCCCCTGCTCTGTTAGCATGATGCTTAGTAATAGCTTAGCATTACAGCATTGCATTTCACATTTTAAATAACAGAATTTGACTTTTTGGCTTTAAAAATGGCCGACTTTAGGAAACAAGTCAAAGTTTGTTTCTCAGGTGGAGAATATTAAACTCATTTCATTAGATTTTATTCATTTATCAAAAAAAACAAAAAGCAGAACACTGGGAGGACGTCCTCCTCCCTTACGTGCACACTGCCGACACGTGCACGCCCAGCGGGGTGCAGGGTCGGAGGTCAGGTGTGGGTGGGTGTCAGGGTCAAAGGTGAAGAGGCCCAGCTGGTTGTGTTGTTGTAACCCTGATGTTATAAAGCACTCCCACCTCTTCTTTCTCTCCTCTCCTTCCTTCCTCACTCCCTTGTCTCCTCCTATCCCTCCTTCCTCTCTTCCTTCCATCCTTTTTTATCCTTCCTTCCTGTCTATCCTGTCCTGTTTTCTTCTCTCCCTTCCGCTTTACAAAATGAAGCATTTGCTGCCATCCCTTTTCTCCTCTCTATCCTTTCTGTTTTCATCTTCGTCTACAGTTTCTTCCACCCTTCTCTTCCTCAACCTTTCCTTCAGCACCTTCCTACATCCTCATCGGTAACTCCTCTTCCTCCTGCAGCTCTATATTCCGTGGCTCAGCGGTGTGTGTGTACTCCATGGCGTCTATCCGTGCTGCTTTCAACGGGCCGTTTGCCCACAAGGAGGGTCCAGACTACCGCTGGGTGGAGTACAAGGGCCGCATCCCCTATCCGAGACCTGGAACTGTGAGTGCAAACACACCAAAGGCTTGAAACACACACACACACACATACACACACACACACACACACACACACACACACACACACAGAGCGAGATGTGTGAGCTTCAGTGTAAGGAAAAACGAGATAAGAGAGAAGATGACCTCCCACCAAACGCTTTCTGCAATACTTTTTATACTTTTATACTATTTGTAGTATTGCTGTTATGTCATCTTTATAGTTTAGTTTGTAACTTTGTAGTTTTTTACCTGTTTTTTTTTACCTTTTTCAGTATTTCATCCTTCTTTCTAACTGTGTGTTGAGCAGTGTGTACTGCAGCAATGCAATTTCCCTGCAGGGATCAATAAAGTTTTTGTTCACTTTCAACCAAAACACACAAAACAAAACTTTTTTCACTTATCTCCGCAGGTGTTTAGTCATGCACATAGTTTTGTCTGCAGGTTTTGAGATTTTTAATCCTTTGACCCCCAGAAATCTTCACGAAAGTGTTTAGCAGCATCGTTTCTCCAGTTTCTTTGAAGTCTCCCAAAGCAACAGACCTGATGAAAATGTTCTGTCTGTAAGTTTTTCAAGTAGCATTGTGCCAGAAATTTCTCAAAACCTTGCAGATGAAACTTTCTGCAGATGTGTTTCTTCTAATCTGAGTGACCTGTCCCTTTAAGAAGAGGCGAAGGCGTTGGTCACTTGCTTATTAAAGCTCACGCTCCATAATTCTTCGTAAATATAGCGATGACAGGATGATATTTATGTTTGTGTGAATAAGGAAGAATTTCCTGTGACACACATCTAATAAAAGCTTAACCCGTAAACCTGTGAGAGGGCTGAGCTCTGCTGATTTAACACCTCGGCAGCGAGGCCCTCTGGGAAAGCTCAGCCTGTCAGGACGGCCGCAGCTTCGGTGTTTGACCGTGTCAGGTGTTATTTCACTCTCCCTGCTGGGGAATTCAGCGCTCTGTGCAGCGGTTGTGTGTCATGTGGTTGATTGCAGAAGAGGTCAGCCACGTCGGTGTTTGTGTGTGTGTGTGATCGCTGCACACACACACACACACACACACACACACACACACACTGGTAATGGCTTCCATGCTGTTGCTGTGCTGCACGTTTGCTCGGTCTTTGTTCATCCAGACCATCAATCTTCATCTCTTCAGCACATCTTCAGTATCTCTCCTGCTCTGCATTTTTCAT